>NW_021964143.1:423893-624042 GCF_902167405.1 Gadus morhua | reverse complement strand
AAAAATGTGTTTCTTTTTTATTATTATTCTATTTCTTAAATGAAATTAATAGTGTTAAACTCAATACATGAATTGTCATCTGAAAAGCGCAGCCATTGTATGTGGTGAGCCACTGCTTCAGAAAGTTCGCTTTTTTTGGGAGGAACATGTAGAAGGTTGAGGCAATTCTTCTGCAGTGGGCTCATCAGGCTCAGTAGAGGGGAGGCAGAAGTAGGTACAGCAATGTTGAGGTACTCTCTCTAGGCTGATCAGAGTCAGGAGGAGTGCAGAGGTAGTGGGGACAGAAAATGCAGCTGCAATAGTTTCTGACCTGCAATAGGTTTCATCTTTTTCTTTGGTGGTATTTTTGCGTTCTCTCTTCTTGCCTGTTTCTCGAGAAAACGGGATCTCGTTGGAAGCGCGATGTATGCGCAGGCGCCGTTTGGGCATAACAATATGTAGGCTGCCGTTCAATGTAGTTTTCATCACCACCACCGGATTATGTTTCATTTATTTCATTACAGCACGTCCCCTAAACGTTACAACATAATCGACGCGAATGAGCACAGCATCGAGCAGTGGAAACGTGGGTTTATTACTATGAAGTTTGTATTTTTAATTGTTGAAATGAAATCAGCGTGACGAGCTAGTTGTTTTGGTAGCGGCTAAATTAGCATGTCGCGATACTTTGAACAGGGGATCACGTCTGCGCCGAGTAGATGCGCAGAGGGTTGAAACAGTGCTTGTCTGGTCTGCTCACAAGAAGGTTTCTTTGGCCAGTTACTGTGATTAAACACGAGTTGTTTAATGTTCACAATGTATCGTTTTTCATGGGGAAAATTGATGCGTCCCCGGACGCATGGATAGTGAGTTTAGTGCGTCCTTTCAGATTTGAATGCGTCAGGGACGCAGGACGCGTACCTAGCAACATGATCCCCCACGGCTTATTTTTGACTTGCAAGCATTACAACAGCGTGTTTTGGGTCGTCCTGGCACACAGTGAAATAAGTCCAAATCAGCGACATGTTTTTCTTCCCGCTCTGGGCGCCTTGAGCTGCTACGCACCGCGCATGCGGTGAGTTTGATCGGCCGAAAACCGGAAATTACGACAGTGACCGGCAGGTCACCGATTGTGGCCGATTGGATACAAAACCGGCTTTTTAATCGGCGCCGTTGATCGGTGCATCTCTAATTAACACGGTCGCCAAATTGCTTATGTTACACTTACTCTCGCATCAGCTGTTGTCTAAACAGTCACATTTACCCAAATCAACACATATCCACATCAAATTGTCCAAGAAAACGTTTGCAGGTATGCGACGTATGCCCTTACTCATTGTAAACAGTGTCGTTAGCCGCGCCTAGCTATCGTTACAAACACACATTAATCAGCTTATTATTTCAACGACCCTGGGTACTATAGTCATGCCATACACCGTTGGAAAGCTTAGATTACCCCGATTAAAAGGAGACCACCCACGAGTAATATGGTTGCTCGCAGACAAAACGGCGATAGGTTGACTGAAGTCTACCCTGCAGCTAAAAACGCACCCTCTAACGTCTTCCCTTTATACACAACGACCGTGTTATGCAAGGTCGAAATCTTTCTCTTTCTACAAATCGAAACAGCTTAATACAACCTTAAAAAAGGTCGAATTATTAACTAGCAACGGTGAAGGGGATACAATTTACCTGAGTGAAACCACGTGCTGTAAGCTATTTTCTTTTTCAACTCGAGCTCATTGGCTGCAATAGAGTTCCGGGTGTTGACGTTGTTGGGGCGGGGAAATCGTGGGCACCACCATTTGGCAGTATTCGATAGTATTGTTGGTTTATTTATTTTTTAACATTTTTTTGGTGAAGCACTGCTTCACCTGTGCCCTATACCGAAGCTCGCTGAACATACCCAGCTTTCTTGGAAAACCTGGCTCGACAGAGCCGCAACTCGCCATCAGAGTTAAATGGTACCACAAAGCTCACTTTAGATTCATTAGTTGAACCAGGTTTTCCGCTTTAGGTTCAGTGCGCGTTCGTGAAAGGGGCGTTTTTTGCGTCATTTTTCTCACCTTTACGATAGATCAAGCAGTCTATATGAGTATAAGTGAAAAGATTCTGCATATTGTCTGTAAAATAACTATGCCAAATGCAGAATTGTTCGCCATTAATCCAAATAGAATGATGATGATTTAAATGCATAAGCAAACCTCCATCCTGCCTTATTCTATCATTTAGGGAATTCACTTTAAATACACCCTATTTAAAAATGTATCGCATGTTTTCGACCGCTGAGAGGTAGCGGCTGTAGCGTAGTGGATCAGTACAAGACCCGAACGCCAGCGACCGGGGTTCAAATTCGCCGGTCTATCATCATGCATTTTACCCCCATAGATGTGGTGCCAGCACGGCCTTGAAAATATGGGTTCAAGTTCGAAATCAGCACAAAAATATAATTCCATAAGCTTTAGTGAATAAGTATTCCATATGCATGAGAATTAGGACTTTTTAAGCTTCACATAAATTCGCGCCACTTGAGAGTCGAACCCCCCGCGCAGAAATTCAAGACTGACGCGCTACCTCCACTCTAGCACTCTGTCACTGAGACACAATGCGCAACAGTAACCATTGTCTACATAAGGTCCAAAAGGACGATCAAATAACGAACACCCTCTGATGAGAATCTGTATCTCTCATGAAGAACCCCAATTTCGTTGTTTGCACAATGACAATAAAGTCTGAAATCTGAATATCGTCAGACAATGCCAAGGATCGGTTCTGTCCCGTAAAACCTTGTCTCCGGAGAAGTGCGCCGGGGTCCACGGGAACACCCACAAATGGTGACGCCATTGTCAGGGAGGGCTAGGAAGCTGCGCACGCCGATTTAAGTAGCCGATCTCCGGCTAGACTAAGCCGAAAAACTGCTCCCGACCAGGTTTGGTTGCGAGCATAAGTCACCATGGTGATACAGCGACGCTAAAGAGATCGACTTTCGTGGTAAAACTAACCCAGGCTTGGAGCTCAACATACCTCGCTAACCCTCTAAGCGAGCTTCGTGGTACAGGGCCCTGTAGTCTTATAGAAGCCTCCACTGCTCCAAACTCTATTTGTGAAACATGCAGACGGCCTAGTGACACTGCCAGCAGGCAGCAGCAAAGAGATGTAGTGACCTCGGTTTATTTCTTCAGGCTTTCACATACACACAAACACGCACACAGGGTGCTTGGTCATTCTT
Source organism: Gadus morhua (assembly GCF_902167405.1). Lineage (NCBI taxonomy): Eukaryota > Metazoa > Chordata > Actinopteri > Gadiformes > Gadidae > Gadus > Gadus morhua. The sequence continues at coordinate 620,834 of NW_021964143.1, read as the reverse complement.
TGTTTTGTTTTTTCGTTGTCTGTTAACCGCCACGTGGGGCGACGTGTCGGGGAACCTCGCCTCTTGGTCTGAGCATGTGTGGCCATCGCTTCTGCGGCCTTTTGCTAAGATCAAGGTGTAGTATCTGTTCTTATCATTTAATAGCTGAGACGTCCCCTAGCCCGGGGACCATATATTAAATTGATTTTTTGGAACTGGGAGATGGAAGAAGGGCTTGCCCGTCCACTCCACGCATCGACCTGGGGATTGCAGTACCTCCAGACCGGTGCACCCCGCTCTCACTGTGAAAAACAAAACTAACTCCTCCTGAGAGTACCCCGTCCGCCTGTAGACAATAAAGTGTCATTTACAATTCATAAACGCACTGTTTACAATTATTCCAACGATATTCTGTTGTTTAAGAAAGAAAAAAGGATTCTTTTCTGTGGCGGGGTCGATAACTCGGATCTCCAGGTTTCCTTTCGTTATGCTTCCATCTCGCTGATTTCAGTTCGCCTGTCATCGTGTGACCGGTGGTCTACAGTGTTTATTAAAGTCTAGACATCTCCGAATGCTTTGCAACCGTTCTCCACGGGAACACGCGTGGGCATCGTTCAGCCCACCTGAACGTGTTCAACTCATACTTACCTGGCAAGGGAGATACCATGATCAAGAAGGTGGTTCACCCATATCGAGGCTCAGCCATTGCCACTGAGGCTGTTGCTGACCCGTGCGAATTCCCCAAATGTGGGAATCTCGATTGCATAATTTCTGGTAGTGGGGGACTGCGTTCGCGCTCTCCCCTGATCATGTTGTTCTAAAGAAATAATAGCTATGAATGGCTTCATCGTGCTATATTTGTAGTCCATACCATGTTTTTGCATCGCTACGTTTCTTCAAAAGATCACGCAAACGATGACGCCCAAGCAGTGTAATGCATTGCGTTCAAATATGGAACTCTGAGTCTGGAATAACGCATTCATTCATCATTCATTCATTCATTCATATTCATTCATTCTTCATTCATTCATTATTCTTTCATTCATTATGGATCCAATCATTGTTTCTGTACAAGTCCCGTCTCTGGCCATGGTAGAACTCTCACTCCTTACGTGCTCCTCTTGTATAAATACTAATATGGTCCCGACAATTCTTGGTTACGGCCATACCACCCTGAGCACGCCCGATCTCGTCTGATCTCGGAGGCTAAGCAGGGTCCGGCCTGGTTAGTACTTGGATGGGTGACCCCCTGGGAATGGCTGATGACCCCCCAAAGTCCCTATCCCTCAACCCAGGGATCGCTCATAAAGGATCGAGAATCAAAACGGACGGCTCCATGTGGTGGCCACCGGTGGGAGGTTTTATTTCCAGAAATATTATGTGCAAGGCCTAGATTATCAAAATCCGCTAGTCTGCTGAATGTTTTGTTTATTATTTTCATACTTTGAGTTGATGTAGCTGATGAGATTCATATTAATCAAGTGGAAAAGTGTTTAATTGTTACATTTTTGGGCTGAATTAAGAAAAATAATAAGAATGTATTCAGTGCACTCACTTTGTCTGGATGACAGAGCCATTCACAGAACTCATTATTTTGACCACACAGGGAGTGCAGCCAGCAAAGTGGGGGTGTATTCACACCTCTGGTTGCGGGAGAGAAGACACAAGGACTTCTAATTTCTTTGGTGTGTTTTTTTCTTTCCACTACCCCACCCCTTGTGAAAAGCCAAGCACACAGAGACTCAAATTCTTTTACAACTTTTATTTTCACCCAGAATGGGTTTCATTGAAAAGGCAATGCATATTAAAACACAAGTAAACAAGATCTGTTTAATTAAAAAGCTCGCCCACCACAACAAGGTACAGATCTACAGGCGAGAACACGAGAGCATGAGACGAGAGACAAACATGTACTACCATTTGCAAACATTTAGTTAAACATGGAGCTGACAGACATGCACACATCAAAAGGAAAGGCACATATAAATAACATTAATAAGAGCAAAAATCTCAACAATTGAAGAACACACACTTGTACTTAAAGGGGTAGTTCGGAATTTTGGACATAGGGCCTGATTCCGAAGTGAGCATTGGTATTCTATATCACTGGAGACAGTTTTCAACACATTTCATTCAGTCCTTCTAGTTGCAGAGTTCGCTCGTGCTAGGCTAGCGCAAGTCAACGGGCAATGCTAGCCTGCTATTAAAAGCAGTCTTACCCACTCCACAGTACACCCGAGGTAAATCAATTATAACGACAGACTATACATCTAAATGTCTGTGTTGATAGAATAACGTTAGAAATAAAACTAACCATGCATCGCATGAATCATCGAGGGACTACTTTCTCAGCAGAAGCGGAATTCTACTATGCGCTGGTTAGGTTGTAACCGAATCACGACAGAAGAACGTAAACAGAGAAGCGTGGGACAGAAGCGCAATTGAACGACTAGGCAACATGATGGTTCAGTGTGCTTTTAGAAATTGTAGAAATAAACGGTACAGATGGGCACCACAAAGTTTCCACCAATTTTCCAGTGCGAGATCCAGAAAGGACTCAACTGTGGCTTGTTGCTGCTGGCTTTGACATCAAAACACCCGGCTCGTACATGTACGGTTCGTTGGATACAACAAATTCCCTCATAATCGTCTTCAAAAGCAGATGCATCGCTAACTCCTCCAAACGTGGCCATATCTTGGTTAATTTAATACGCTTGTAGAATTCCTTCGTTCACTGTACTCTGCGTTTGTAGCAATGACAGCGGCAGGTAACCTAGGTATCAGTCCGCCGCTGCAGTAGCCTACGTACAGGAATATAAACACTGCTGCTGAGACCCCGCAATTCCCTCAAAATGCAATGCAATGCAAGGTTGGTTTTATTTCTAACATTATTCTATAAACAGACATTTAGATGTATAGTCTGTCGTTATAATTGATTTACCTCGGGTGTACTGTGGAGTGGGTAAGACTGTTTTTAATTGCAGGCTAGCATTGCCCGTTGACTTGCGCTAGCCTAGCACGAGCGAACTCTGCAACTAGAAGGACTGAATGAAATGTGTTGAAAAACTGTCTCCAGTGATATAGAATACCAATGCTTCACTTCGGAATCAGGCCCTATGTCCAAAATTCCGAACTACCCCTTTCAAAGTTCAAAGTTCAAAGTACTTATTTGTCATTGCCATAAAGACAACGAGACAGTAGAGGCAACCAGACTTACACAGCTAAATAATAATAAATAACAATTAATAAATGATTCATAAATATCATTCATAAAATAATAATAAAAATAATGAAAGCAATATATCTCCATATCTCATGTTAAGGTGCATCAAGTATTAGAGTGCAGTCCATGGGGGCAGGGAGGGCTGGGCCGGGGTTGGGGGGGATGAAGGGGGGTGGGGAGTGGGGTGGTCAAGCTGTTGAGGAGCCTTATTGCACAGGGATAGAAGCCTTTGCCATCCTGGAGGTGCGTGCCTTTTTTGATCTGAACCTTTTCCCTGACGGGAGTAACAGGAACAGATGATGGGCAGGATGAGAAGGTCTGTGAGGATGCGTTTAGAGCGCTGCAGGCAACGGGAGGAGATATGGACAAGATGTCGGGCAGCTCTACTCCAATGATCCTTCCCGCTGTTTTAATCAGCCTCTGGATGGCTGCCTGCTCCGCCTTTGTACAGCCGAGTCAGCTGTTCTGTCGGCCGGTAGACGGTGCGGCCTGCTAGCTGGATAGCTGCGTCTGGTGTGGTGCTGTCTAACCACGTCTCGGTGAAGATCATGCAGCAGCAGCGAGTCAAAGTCCTCTGTGCTGTGAGTCGAAGTCTAATCTCGTCCAGTTTATTCCGTATTGAGCGAACATTGGCTAGGAAGATTGAAGGAAGCGGTGGTTTGGATGGGTTAGCCTTTAGCCGAGCTCGTACACCGGCCCGCTTTCCTCGCTTCTGCTTCCGCTCACAGCGTCTCCTCTGCCGGCCTGTTGAGGCAGAGCTTTCGCTGGCTAATCTGCGGATCTCGGGAGGGATGGATATCTCGCTTGACAAGTCGATGTACATCACGATTTATGAGGAGCTCAGCACGGCTATACTGTTTTGCCAGTGGAGGGCACATTAGTGTTAAAAACAAAAAACGATTAAAAACAAAAACGTTTAGCCTGAGAGCTGTGTATCCATCGCCATGGCAACCCAAGTAAACAATTACACTAAAACTAAAATAAAACTATAACTAAACTATTACTAACAAAATCTATGGTCAGGAGACCCCAAGATGATTGCGTGGCAACAACTTCACAATTAAACTTAAATTAAACTAAGACTACAACTAAACATTTACTAACAAAACCTAAAAGTCTGGAGAGCCCCAAGCCGCTGCGTGTGTACGCGCCGCCATGGAGACGGACTCCCAAGATACAAGTCAACAATTGGCTTGTACAGGCTAAAGTGCAATAATGAACATGATTATCCAAAGACTCAGGTGACCAATCAACAAATAAAGGCTCAAGCTGTTCCTCCCTTTTGTGTTTTTTTGTGTTTCTTTAGCAAACTTTTGTTAAAACTGAAGCAGACAAATACCTACAAAACATCACAAACACATGAAGCTGACAAAGACACAACAACAGCATGACCAAAAACACAGATTATCTGCACATGAACAACCACTAAAGGGTATGTAAACTGATTGTGTTAGATTGGAACTGAATTAAGGTTAAAAGATTGGCCTTGATATTGAAAATAGACCAGAATGGATACTACAAAGTTTTTTATAAGTTTTTTTTTGCATTTTTTTGAACGATATAAATAAATAGATAGTGCTTGCTGAAGCACTTTAATAACCCACACAAAGACAGAGACAAACACACACAACAAGCCTCTTTCTCTCTCTTTACAGATGGCACAGGAACAGTGGCATCACAGAGGTAAGTTAATTCACACACACACACTACACACACCACACACACACACACACACACACACACACACACACACACACACACACACACACACACACACACACACACACACACACACAGTCCTCCTTTCCAACTCTGCATCCACGACACTCTTAAAGAGTTCAAAGTTGTCATACACCACATTGTCGAAGCCAGGGGTAGTGGACTTCCTAGTGGATGGACAGTAGGAAAACATTTTCTGAATGCTTCCAGCCACTTTGTCCTTGAAAGGGTTGTACCTCTTCCACTGTCCACCACAGTTTGGCATGTGGCAAGCCCCACATGGCCTTGAGGACTTGTTAGGCATGAATGCCTTGACTGTTGGTGCAGGAGGGACAAAGCTCTGGCTGCAGGATGTCCCACGAAACAGGACGGAGGGCGCCTGTGGCTGTGCGGGGAAGACCTGCAGTATGGGTGCTGCCGACACAGGGGGTGGGCCGTAGGTCAACGCAGCGGGTGGCCTCGGCTGGAGGTGGGTAGGCGCAGAAGGCCTCGGCAGAATGGGGGTGAGCGCAGCAGGCTTCGGCCGGGTGGAGGACGACAACCCAGTGGGCTGAACGGGTCGGTTCGCGGGAGTCACAGGCTGTGGCTCATCAACAAATAATCTGGAAACATAAATACACATGTGATCAGTATTGATATGACGTGTGTGCTATTTGCTTTCCACAGCCAACAGGTGAAACAAAGTGCTTATGACAACTTACCTCCGCTTCTCACCACGTCTCTTTCCAGCCTCGTGATAGATGAGCCGGTACTGGACCTGAGGCCGGTCTGGCGGAGGGAGGGATGTTGGCAGCGCAGGAGCCTCCGGGAACGGTGCGTCCGACAGCACTTTCAGGTGAGGAGTCACCTTGTGGCCGAAGGAGCAGTCGCTCCTTCTGCCACTTCAGCAGCTCCTTCTGCTCTCCCTGCTGGCAGTACTGGAACAGCAGCCACACCAGCCAGCCGACATCATTCTCCACAAGCCACCTGAAGGTCTGACCGGCGTACTACCCGAACGTGATGACCAGCTGACCTTTCCACAGCTCAGCCCCCGACCTCTTGGCAGCCGCCTCTGCTGTCTTGAGATCCAGCCATTTAGGGTCAACAACAGTGCTGCTGCGGGCCTCTGCCACAGACCTTGCTGCCTCTGTACAGTACAGCCTGGCCTCTCCTTGCCGGTACAAAATGATGTTGGGGTACTGGTGTAGCTGTTGATGGCTGACCAGCGATGGTTTAGTGGCCAAGCTCTTCCCGCAGACATCACAGGTAAAGGTCTCCCTGGCGATGGCATGGATCTGGAATAACACTACTGTTTACCAGGTATGCAGCGCATCCCATGCAACAAGAGATTAACACTAGAGATGCACCGATTGCAAAATTCTTGGCCGATACCGATTTCCGTTTTTAAGGAGGTCTGACCTGCCAAAACCGGTTTTTTTCCGATACCGATTTTCTAAGAAATAATTATAATCATATAATATGTTGATAGGTTTTCAATGTAGTGAGTCCCCGGGACCCACAGGTGGCGAGTTGGGTGGGTCCCTGAGAAATTCAATGGGTCCCGACTCCCCCGTTTAAAAAATGTGTTTCTTTTATTATTATTCTATTTCTTAAATGAAATTATAGTGTTAAACTCAATACATGAAATTGTCATCTGAAAAGCGCAGCCATTTGTATGTGGTGAGCCACTGCTTCAGAAAAGTTCGCTTTTTTTGGAGGACATGTAGAAGGTTGAGGCAATTCTTCTGCAGTGGGCTCATCAGGCTCAGTAGAGGGGGAGGCAGAAGTAGGTACAGGCAATGTTGAGGTACTCTCTCTAGGCTGATCAGAGTCAGGGAGGAGTGCAGAGGTAGTGGGGACAGAAAATGCAGCTGCAATAGTTTGCTGACCTGCAATAGGTTTCATCTTTTTCTTTGGTGGTATTTTTTGCGTTCTCTCTTCTCTGCCTGTTTCTCGAGAAAAACGGGATCTCGTTGGAAGCGCGATGTATGCGCAGGCGCCGTTTGGGCATAACAATATGTAGGCTGCCGTTCAATGTAGTTTTCATCACCACCACCGGATTATGTTTCATTTATTTCATTACAGCACGTCCCCTAAACGTTACAACATAATCGACACGAATGAGCACAGCATCGAGCAGTGGAAACGTGGGTTTATTTACTATGAAGTTTGTATTTTTAATTGTTGAAATGAAATCAGCGGTGACGAGCTATTGTTTTTGGTAGCGGCTAAATTAGCATGTCGCGATACTTTGAACAGGGGATCACGTCTGCGCCGAGTAGATGCGCAGAGGGTTGAAACAGTGCTTGTCTGGTCTGCTCACAAGAAGGTTTCTTTGGCCGTTACTGTGATTAAACACGAGTTGTTTAATGTTCACAATGTATCGTTTTTCATGGGGAAAATTAGATGCGTCCCCGGACGCATGGATAGTGAGTTTAGTGCGTCCTTTCAGATTTGAATGCGTCAGGGACGCAGGACGCGTACCTAGCAACATGATCCCCCACGGCTTATTTTTGACTTGCAAGCATTACAAACAGCGTGTTTTGGGTCGTCCTGGCACACAGTGAAATAAGTCCAAATCAGCGACATGTTTTTCTTCCCGCGCTCTGGGCGCCTTGAGCTGCTACGCACCGCGCATGCGGGTGAGTTTGATCGGCCGAAAACCGGAATTACGACAGTGACCGGCAGGTCACCGATTGTGGCCGATTGGATACAAAACCGGCTTTTTTAATCGCGGCCGGTTGATCGGTGCATCTCTAATTAACACGGTCGCCAAATTGCTTTATGTTACACTTACTCTCGCATCAGCTGTTGTCTAAACAGTCACATTTACCCAAATCAACACATATCCACATCAAATTGTCCAAGAAAACGTTTGCAGGTATGCGACGTATGCCCTTACTCATTGTAAACAGTGTCGTTAGCCGCGCCTAGCTATCGTTACAAAACACACATTAATCAGCTTATTATTTCAACGACCCCTGGGTACATATAGTCATGCCATACACCGTTGGAAAGCTTAGATTACCCCGATTAAAAGGAGACCACCCACGAGTAATATGGTTGCTCGCAGACAAAACGGCGATAGGTTGACTGAAGTCTACCCTGCAGCTAAAAACGCACCCTCTACGTCTTCCCTTTATACACAACGACCGTGTTATGACAAGGTCGAAATCTTTTCTCTTTCTACAAAATCGAAACAGCTTAATACAAACCTTAAAAAAAGGTCGAATTATTAACTAGCAAACGGTGAAGGGGATACAATTTACCTGAGTGAAACCACGTGCTGTAAGCTATTTTCTTTTTCAACTCGAGCTCATTGGCTGCAATAGAGTTCCGGGTGTTGACGTTGTTGGGGCGGGGAAATCGTGGGCACCACCATTTTGGCAGTATTCGATAGTATTGTTGGTTTATTTATTTTTTAACATTTTTTTGGTGAAGCACTGCTTCACCTGTAGTCTTATAGAAGCCTCCACTGCTCCAAACTCTATTTGTGAAACATGCAGACGGCCTAGTGACACTGCCAGCAGGCAGCAGCAAAGAGATGTAGCGACCTCGGTTTATTTCTTCAGCTTTCACATACACACAAACACGCACACAGGGTGCTTGGTCATTCTTTTGTTTTGTTTTTTCGTTGTCTGTTAAACCGCCACGTGGGGCGACGTGTCTGGGAACCTCGCCTCTTGGTCTGAGCATGTGTGGCCATCGCTTCTCGGCCTTTTGGCTAAGATCAAGTGTAGTATCTGTTCTTATCAGTTTAATATCTGATACGTCCCCTACCCGGGGACCATATATTAAATTGATTTTTGGAACTGGGAGATGGAAAAGGGGCTTGCCCCGTCCACTCCACGCATCGACCTGGTATTGCAGTACCTCCAGGACCGGTGCACCCCTCTCTCACTGTGAAAAACAAAACTAAACTCCTCCTGAGAGTACACCCGTCCGCCTGTAGACAATAAAGTGTCATTTACAATTCATAAACGCACTGTTTACAATTATTCCAACGATATTCTGTTGTTTAAGAAAGAAAAAAGGATTCTTTCTGTGGCGTGTCGATAACTCGGATCTCCAGGTTTCCTTTCGTTATGCTTCCATCTCGCTGATTTCAGATTCGCCTGTCATCGTGTGACCGGTGGTCTACAGTGTTTATTAAAGTCTAGACATCTCCGAATGCTTTGCAACCGTTCTCCACGGGAACACGCGTGGGCATCGTTCAGCCCACCTGAACGTGTTCAACTCATACTTACCTGGCAAGGGAGATACCATGATCAAGAAGGTGGTTCACCCATAGCGAGGCTCAGCCATTGCACTGAGGCTGTTGCTGACCCGTGCGAATTCCCCAAATGTGGGAATCTCGATTGCATAATTTCTGGTAGTGGGGGACTGCGTTCGCGCTCTCCCCTGATCATGTTGTTCTAAAGAAATAATAGCTATGAATGGCTTCATCGTGCTATATTGTAGTCCATACCATGTTTTGCATCGCTACGTTTCTTCAAAAGATCACGCAAACGATGACGCCCAAGCAGTGTAATGCATTGCGTTCAAATATGGAACTCTGAGTCTGGAATAACGCATTCATTCATTCATTCATTCATTCATTCATTCATTCATTCATTCATTCATTCATTTCTTCATTCATTATGGATCCAATCATTGTTTCTGTACAAGTCCCGTCTCTGGCCATGGTAGAACTCTCACTCCTTACGTGCTCCTCTTGTATAAATACTAATATGGTCCCGACAATTCTTGGTTACGGCCATACCACCCTGAGCACGCCCGATCTCGTCTGATCTCGGAGGCTAAGCAGGGTCCGGCCTGGTTAGTACTTGGATGGGTGACCCCCTGGGAATGGCTGATGACCCCCCAAAGTCCCTATCCCTCAACCCAGGGATCGCTCATAAAGGATCGAGAATCAAAACGGACGGCTCCATGTGGTGGCCACCGGTGGGAGGTTTTATTTCCAGAAATATTATGTGCAAGGCCTAGATTATCAAAATCCGCTAGTCTGCTGAATGTTTTGTTTATTATTTTCATACTTTGAGTTGATGTAGCTGATGAGATTCATATTATCAAGTGGAAAAGTGTTTAATTGTTACATTTTTGGGCTGAATTAAGAAAAATAATAAGAATGTATTCAGTGCACTCACTTTGTCTGGATGACAGAGCCATTCACAGAACTCATTATTTTGACCACACAGGGAGTGCAGCCAGCAAAGTGGGGGTGTATTCACACCTCTGGTTGCGGGAGAGAAGACACAAGGACTTCTAATTTCTTTGGTGTGTTTTTTCTTTCCACTACCCCACCCCTTGTGAAAGCCAAGCACACAGAGACTCAAATTCTTTTACAACTTTTATTTTTCACCCAGAATGGGTTTCATTGAAAAGGCAATGCATATAAAACACAAGTAAACAAGATCTGTTTAATTAAAAGCTCGCCCACCACAACAAGGTACAGATCTACAGGCGAGAACACGAGAGCATGAGACGAGAGACAAACATGTACTACCATTTGCAAACATTTAGTTAAACATGGAGCTGACAGACATGCACACATCAAAAGGAAAGGCACATATAAATAACATTAATAATAATGCAAAAATCTCAACAATTGAAGAACACACACTTGTACTTAAAGGGGTAGTTCGGAATTTCGGACATAGGGCCTGATTCCGAAGTGAGCATTGGTATTCTATATCACTGGAGACAGTTTTCAACACATTTCATTCAGTCCTTCTAGTTGCAGAGTTCGCTCGTGCTAGGCTAGCGCAAGTCAACGGGCAATGCTAGCCTGCTATTAAAAGCAGTCTTACCCACTCCACAGTACACCCGAGGTAAATCAATTATAACGACAGACTATACATCTAAATGTCTGTGTTGATAGAATAACGTTAGAAATAAAACTAACCATGCATCGCATGAATCATCGAGGGACTACTTTCTCAGCAGAAGCGGAATTCTACTATGCGCTGGTTAGGTTTGTAACCGAATCACGACAGAAGAACGTAAACAGAGAAGCGTGGGACAGAAGCGCAATTGAACGACTAGGCAACATGATGGTTCAGTGTGCTTTTAGAAATTGTAGAAATAAACGGTACAGATGGGCACCACAAAGTTTCCACCAATTTCCAGTGCGAGATCCAGAAAGGACTCAACTGTGGCTTGTTGCTGCTGGCTTTGACATCAAAACACCGGCTCGTACATGTACGGTTCGTTGGATACAACAAATTCCTCATAATCGTCTTCAAAAGCAGATGCATCGCTAACTCCTCCAAACGTGGCCATATCTTGTTAATTTAATACGCTTGTAGAATTCCTTCGTTCACTGTACTCTGCGTTTGTAGCAATGACAGCGGCAGGTAACCTAGGTATCAGTCCGCCGCTGCCGTAGCCTACGTACAGGAATATAAACACTGCTGCTGAGACCCCGCAATTCCCTCAAAATGCAATGCAATGCAAGGTTGGTTTTATTTCTAACATTATTCTATAAACAGACATTTAGATGTATAGTCTGTCGTTATAATTGATTTACCTCGGGTGTACTGTGGAGTGGGTAAGACTGTTTTTAATTGCAGGCTAGCATTGCCCGTTGACTTGCGCTAGCCTAGCACGAGCGAACTCTGCAACTAGAAGGACTGAATGAAATGTGTTGAAAACTGTCTCCAGTGATATAGAATACCAATGCTCACTTCGGAATCAGGCCCTATGTCCAAAATTCCGAACTACCCCTTTAAGATACAACTCAACAATTGGCTTGTACAGGCTAAAGTGCAATAATGAACATGATTATCCAAAGACTCAGGTGACCAATCAACAAATAAAGGCTCAAGCTGTTCCTCCCTTTTGTGTTTTTTTGTGTTTTCTTTAGCAAACTTTTGTTAAAACTGAAGCAGACAAATACATACAAACATCACAAACACATGAAGCTGACAAAGACAAACAACATGCATGACAAAAACACAGATTATCTGAACATGAACAACCACTAAAGGGTATGTAAACTGATTGTGTTAGATTGGAACTGATTAAGGTTAAAAAGATTGGCCTTGATATTGAAAATAGACCAGAATGGATACTACAAAGTTTTTTATAAGTTTTTTTGCATTTTTTTGAACGATATAAATAAATAGATAGTGCTTGCTGAAGCACTTTAATAACCCACACAAAGACAGAGACAAACACACACAAACAAGCCTCTTTCTCTCTCTTACAGATGGCACAGGAACAGTGGCATCACAGAGGTAAGTTATTCACAAACACACACACACACACACACACACACACACACACACACACACACACACACACACACACACACACACACAGTCCTCCTTTCCAACTCTGCATCCACGACACTCTTAAAGAGTTCAAAGTTGTCATACACCACATTGTCGAAGCCAGGGGTAGTGGACTTCCTAGTGGATGGACAGTAGGAAAACATTTTCTGAATGCTTCCAGCCACTTTGTCCTTGAAAGGGTTGTACCTCTTCCACTGTCCACCACAGTTTGGCATGTGGCAAGCCCCACATGGCCTTGAGGACTTGTTAGGCATGAATGCCTTGACTGTTGGTGCAGGAGGGACAAAGCTCTGGCTGCAGGATGTCCCACGAAACAGGACGGAGGGCGCCTGTGGCTGTGCGGGGAAGACCTGCAGTATGGGTGCTGCCGACACAGGGGGTGGGCCGTAGGTCAACGCAGCGGGTGGCCTCGGCTGGAGGTGGGTAGGCGCAGAAGGCCTCGGCAGAATGGGGGTGAGCGCAGCAGGCTTCGGCCGGGTGGAGGACGACAACCCAGTGGGCTGAACGGGTCGGTTCGCGGGAGTCACAGGCTGTGGCTCATCAACAAATAATCTGGAAACATAAAATACACATGTGATCAGTATTGATATGACGTGTGTGCTATTTGCTTTCCACAGCCAACAGGTGAAACAAAGTGCTTATGACAACTTACCTCCGCTTCTCACCACGTCTCTTTCCAGCCTCGTGATAGATGAGCCGGTACTGGACCTGAGGCCGGTCTGGCGGAGGGAGGGATGTTGGCAGCGCAGGAGCCTCCGGGAACGGTGCGTCCGACAGCACTTTCAGGTGAGGAGTCACCTTGTGGCCGAAGGAGCAGTCGCTCCTTCTGCCACTTCAGCAGCTCCTTCTGCTCTCCCTGCTGGCAGTACTGGAACAGCAGCCACACCAGCCAGCCGACATCATTCTCCACAAGCCACCTGAAGGTCTGACCGGCGTACTACCCGAACGTGATGACCAGCTGACCTTTCCACAGCTCAGCCCCCGACCTCTTGGCAGCCGCCTCTGCTGTCTTGAGATCCAGCCATTTAGGGTCAACAACAGTGCTGCTGCGGGCCTCTGCCACAGACCTTGCTGCCTCTGTACAGTACAGCCTGGCCTCTCCTTGCCGGTACAAAATGATGTTGGGGTACTGGTGTAGCTGTTGATGGCTGACCAGCGATGGTTTAGTGGCCAAGCTCTTCCCGCAGACATCACAGGTAAAGGTCTCCCTGGCGATGGCATGGATCTGGAATAACACTACTGTTTACCAGGTATGCAGCGCATCCCATGCAACAAGAGATTAACACGGTCGCCAAATTGCTTTATGTTACACTTACTCTCGCATCAGCTGTTGTCTAAACAGTCACATTTACCCAAATCAACACATATCCACATCAAATTGTCCAAGAAAACGTTTGCAGGTATGCGACGTATGCCCTTACTCATTGTAAACAGTGTCGTTAGCCGCGCCTAGCTATCGTTACAAAACACACATTAATCAGCTTATTATTTCAACGACCCCTGGGTACATATAGTCATGCCATACACCGTTGGAAAGCTTAGATTACCCCGATTAAAAGGAGACCACCCACGAGTAATATGGTTGCTCGCAGACAAAACGGCGATAGGTTGACTGAAGTCTACCCAGCAGCTAAAAACGCACCCTCTACGTCTTCCCTTTATACACAACGACCGTGTTATGACAAGGTCGAAATCTTTTCTCTTTCTACAAAATCGAAACAGCTTAATACAAACCTTAAAAAAAGGTCGAATTATTAACTAGCAAACGGTGAAGGGGATACAATTTACCTGAGTGAAACCACGTGCTGTAAGCTATTTTCTTTTTCAACTCGAGCTCATTGGCTGCAATAGAGTTCCGGGTGTTGACGTTGTTGGGGCGGGGAAATCGTGGGCACCACCATTTTGGCAGTATTCGATAGTATTGTTGGTTTATTTATTTTTTAACATTTTTTTGGTGAAGCACTGCTTCACCTGTGCCCTATACCACGAAGCTCGCTGAACATACCCAGGCTTTCTTGGGAAACCTGGCTCGACAGAGCCGCAACTCGCAATCAGAGTTAAATGGTACCACAAAGCTCACTTTAGATTCAATTAGTTGAACCAGGTTTTCCGCTTTAGGTTCAGTGCGCGTTCACGTGAAAGGGGCGTTTTTTGCGTCATTTTTCTCACCTTTACGATAGATCAAGCAGTCTATATGAGTATAAGTGAAAAGATTCTGCATATTGTCTGTAAAATAACTATGCCAAATGCAGAATTGTTCGCCATTAATCCAAATAGAATGATGATGATTTAAAAATGCATAAGCAACCTCCATCCTGCCTTATTCTATCATTTAGGGAATTCACTTTAAATACACCCTATTTAAGAAATGTATCGCATGTTTTCGACCGCTGAGAGGTAGCGGCTGTAGCGTAGTGGATCAGTACAAGACCCGAACGCCAGCGACCGGGGTTCAAATTCGCCGGTCTATCATCATGCATTTTACCCCCATAGATGTGGTGCCAGCACGGCCTTGAAAATATGGGTTCAAGTTCGAAATCAGCACAAAAATATAATTCCATAAGCTTTAGTGAATAAGTATTCCATATGCATGAGAATTAGGACTTTTTAAGCTTCACATAAATTCGCGCCACTTGAGAGTCGAACCCCCCGCGCAGAAATTCAAGACTGACGCGCTACCTCCACTCTAGCACTCTGTCACTGAGACACAATGCGCAACAGTAATCATTGTCTACATAAGGTCCAAAAGGACGATCAAATAACGAACACCCTCTGATGAGAATCTGTATCTCTCATGAAGAACCCCAATTTCGTTGTTTGCACAATGACAATAAAGTCTGAAATCTGAATATCGTCAGACAATGCCAAGGGATCGGTTCTGTCCCGTAAAACCCTTGTCTCCGGAGAAGTGCGCCGGGGTCCACGGGAACACCCACAAATGGTGACGCCATTGTCAGAGGAGGGGCTAGGAAGCTGCGCACGCCGATTTAAGTAGCCGATCTCCGGCTAGACTAAGCCGAAAAACTGCTCCCGACCAGGTTTGGTTGCGAGCATAAGTCACCATGGTGATACAGCGACGCTAAAAGAGATCGACTTTCGTGGTACAACTAACCCAGGCTTGGAGCTCAACATACCTCGCTAACCCTCTAAGCGAGCTTCGTGGTACAGGGCCCTGTAGTCTTATAGAAGCCTCCACTGCTCCAAACTCTATTTGTGAAACATGCAGACGGCCTAGTGACACTGCCAGCAGGCAGCAGCAAAGAGATGTAGCGACCTCGGTTTATTTCTTCAGCTTTCACATACACACAAACACGCACACAGGGTGCTTGGTCATTCTTTTGTTTTGTTTTTCGTTGTCTGTTAAACCGCCACGTGGGGCGACGTGTCTGGGAACCTCGCCTCTTGGTCTGAGCATGTGTGGCCATCGCTTCTCGGCCTTTTGGCTAAGATCAAGTGTAGTATCTGTTCTTATCAGTTTAATATCTGATACGTCCCCTACCCGGGGACCATATATTAAATTGATTTTTGGAACTGGGAGATGGAAAAGGGGCTTGCCCCGTCCACTCCACGCATCGACCTGGTATTGCAGTACCTCCAGGACCGGTGCACCCCTCTCTCACTGTGAAAAACAAAACTAAACTCCTCCTGAGAGTACACCCGTCCGCCTGTAGACAATAAAGTGTCATTTACAATTCAAAAACGCACTGTTTACAATTATTCCAACGATATTCTGTTGTTTAAGAAAGAAAAAAGGATTCTTTCTGTGGCGTGTCGATAACTCGGATCTCCAGGTTTCCTTTCGTTATGCTTCCATCTCGCTGATTTCAGATTCGCCTGTCATCGTGTGACCGGTGGTCTACAGTGTTTATTAAAGTCTAGACATCTCCGAATGCTTTGCAACCGTTCTCCACGGGAACACGCGTGGGCATCGTTCAGCCCACCTGAACGTGTTCAACTCATACTTACCTGGCAAGGGAGATACCATGATCAAGAAGGTGGTTCACCCATAGCGAGGCTCATCTCATCCCTGAACACTAGAGGCCTTAATGACCCTGTGAAGTGCCTGACGGCTTTCACCTTTTTAAATAGTGAAAAACATGACATCTTTCTACTCCAAGAATGTAATATACCATACAGAGACGATTACAAGACATTTGAACAAAGATGGACCTTTGGCCAATCTGTATGGTCAGGGGACAACAAGAACAGAGCGTCAGGGGTTGTGGTTTTATTCAAAGGTAAAGATTTCTGCATAAAAAGGGTCAAACGAGTGATTGGTGGAAGACTGCTTTGTATTGACGTTGAATGGCACCAGCTAAAATTTAGAATAATCAATGTTTACTGTCCACCTGATCTAAATGAACGCCTAGAGGTTCTTAAAGAAATACAGCCGCTTCTTGTGTGTGGAAGCGATGTGATCCTGGGCGGGGACTTCAATTGTCTTATGGACAAAAAGGACAGAATGACCGTTGCTACGGTCAGACTTGACTCAAGTTCAGAAATGTTGAATAACCTCATCAAGGATTTTAAACTTAATGATACCTTTCGCTATAAGAACCCTAACACACCAGGCTATACATGGTCAAATGGCACCATTTGTTCACGTATTGATTTTCTGTTGACAACAAAGAACATTTTAGTTTCTGATGCAGCTGTTACCCCAGTTTTTTTCAGTGACCATTCAAAAATTGACTGCACAATAAGGTGCAATGTTAAGGCTCATACAAGCCAAAATCCCTGGAAATTAAATGTTTCATTACTCAAAGATCTAAAATTAGTAGAAAGACTAAAGGACAAGTTAAAAAGATGGATTTCACTGCAGTTTTTATTCCAGTCAGTCGGAGAGTGGTGGGAAGACTTAAAAAGTCGGACCAAAAACTTTTTCACACGAGAAGGGAAAAGAATTGCAATGAAAAAGCGTTTCAAATGCAAAAAACAACAGGCAAAGTTACAGCGTTTATATACGATGGCCCATTCAGGGTTTGATGTGGCAGTAGAGATTGTGAGGCTAAAGAAGGAGATGATAGCTGTTACTGCTGAGGATTCTAAAGGCCTGCTTATGCGTAGCAGGACTAAACACATGGAAGATAACGAAAAATGTTCCAGATACTTCTTTAGGAAATTAGCCAGACCCAGGAACACTATGTCATCCATTCTGAATGAGGATGGAATAGAAAAAACAGAAACTAAAGACATCCTTGCTTTAATACATACCTTTTATACTGAATTGTATAAAGAAGGGGTGACTGACATAAACGCCTTGGAAGACCTCTTGAGTTTCTTAAAGCCAAACGTCGGTATTGCCTCTGAACTCGAAAGTGACTTAACTGTAAATGAATTGACCAAAGCCATACAGAGCATGCAAGATAATAAGGCCCCAGGAGCTGATGGGTTACCCAAAGAATTTTATGTTACCTTTTGGGATGTATTAAAAGACCCACTTTTAGAGATGTTTAATGAAAGTTTGCATAGTAATAACCTACCATTATCCTTAAGAACAGGTATCATCTCCTTGCTTTACAAAAAAGGAGACAAAAAAGACATTAAGAACTGGCGCCCACTTACCTTGCTTGGTGTAGACAGAAAGATCCTTGCAAAAGCCCTTTTTTTCCGCCTGCAACAAGTGTCTGGGCAGATTGTGGGGGAAGAGCAGACATGTGCAATACCTGGAAGATACATGAGTGAAAGTCTTGCCTTAGTCAGAGATTCCTACCTCTACGCATGGGACCGCAGACTGCCATTATGTATATCCGCCTTAGATTTGGAAAAAGCATTTGACAAGGTTAGCCATACCTTCCTCAGGAAAGTCCTGGTTAAACTTGGTTTTGGGCCTCAGCTTAGAGCTTGGATTGACTTGCTGTATACTGACTGCTTAAGCAAGGTTGTTATCAATGGTCACTCCACTGACACCTTTGAAGTTTGCTCAGGAGTAAGACAGGGATGCCCATTGTCTGTTATGTTGTTTATATTCGCCATGGAGCCCTTGGCTCGGGCTATAAAGGAAGACCCTTCTATTCATGGTCTCCAAGTCCCTGGAAGCGGGGGACAGGAAGCCAAGCTATCCGTGTATATGGATGATCTAACAATATTATGCACAGACAATAAGTCAATCCTTAAAGTGCTATATTGGTGTGACCAATTCTCCGCCGCCTCTAGTGCCAAACTCAATAGGTCAAAAAGTGAAATCTTGTATCTTAATTGGCCTGAACCAAAATTTAACCACGGCCTGGTCCAAAGGGATGAGAGAATTAAGATTCTAGGACTAGAGATTGGGCAAAACATGGAAAATATTAATTGGGAGAAAAAACTACCAAAGATTAAAGGTAAACTGCTCCAATGGGAGCAAAGAAATCTCACCTTTACGGGGAAAGTACTGGTGATCAACTCAGAAATTGTTGCTTCTCTCACTTACCTTGCCGCAACAATTCCAGCCCCCAAGTATGTAATGACAGCCCTGAGAAGATGCATTTTTCAGTTTGTGTGGGGAGCGCAGCAAGAGAGAATTAGACGAGAGATAATGTATAGGCCATTACAGAAAGGGGGTAAAAATGTCCCTGATCTAGCAAAGAAAATGGAGGCTCTATTCCTGACGCCCATATTGCAGGCAGTACTAAACGAAAATAGGAGGAGTCTATGGCCAAATTTCGCCATGTTCTGGGTAGGCCATCAAGTCCTAAGGAAAGTGGGGTTAAGACCGTGCCTAAAAAGACCTCATGCAGAGAAGAGACCTCTGCTGTATGAAAGGGTGGTGACCTTTGTAAAGTCTGGAAAGTGGCGGGATGTTGGTCGGGTAGACCGAGCCTTCGTGGAGAGTTGTTTGAGCCCCGAACGGTCAAGACTGGTTACTGTTGGCGCGCTGGCTGAAGCCAGCTGCCTTAGGGTGTGGAGAAATGTCAACTCGCCATTTTTGCTCAACGCAGATAGAGATCTCGCTTGGCAGGCAGTTCAGAGGTGTCTCCCTACACGAGATTTTCTGAAGAGACGGGGGTCATCTAAGAGCGCAAGATGTCCCAGGGTGGGGTGTGGTGGAGACGAGGATGTTTCGCATTTGTTGTGGTCATGTGGGGTGGCTCGGAGGGTTTGGAGCTTATTGGGGCCTTGGCTGGGTGACCTGTTTAGAGTCCCAACGGAATCAGATGTCCTGTATGGGGTTATAAAGAGTGGGGATTGTAAGGGATGGGAAAGATGGTGGGCCTTGATTAATTGCACAAAAGAGTCGATGTGGAGGTGTCGTAACCTAATGGTGTACAAGAGCCTTTTGTTTTCAGCGGAATCAATCGTTAATTTGAGCATAACCTTGGTAAAGGATTATGTGTGGAGGGACAAGGAACGATATGGAATGGTGGTATGTAAGGAACTCTGGAAAATAGAGAACACTGAGTTATGTAGAATTTTGTGTTAACATTTGAATGCGTTGACCTTGCTGTAAAATGTAACTATTTTGCTTTTTAACCTTTGAATGTGTTTTGACCATGAAACCATGTTGTAAAATGTAACTCTGTGCCTGACTTAAATAAACGCCTAAAAATAAAAAAAAAAAAAAAATAAAAAAAGGTTCACCCATAGCGAGGCTCAGCCATTGCACTGAGGCTGTTGCTGACCCGTGCGAATTCCCCAAATGTGGGAATCTCGATTGCATAATTTCTGGTAGTGGGGGACTGCGTTCGCGCTCTCCCCTGATCATGTTGTTCTAAAGAAATAATAGCTATGAATGGCTTCATCGTGCTATATTGTAGTCCATACCATGTTTTGCATCGCTACGTTTCTTCAAAAGATCACGCAAACGATGACGCCCAAGCAGTGTAATGCATTGCGTTCAAATATGGAACTCTGAGTCTGGAATAACGCATTCATTCATGCATTCATTCATTCATTCATTCATTCATTCATTCATTTCTTTCATTCATTATGGATCCAATCATTGTTTCTGTACAAGTCCCGTCTCTGGCCATGGTAGAACTCTCACTCCTTACGTGCTCCTCTTGTATAAATACTAATATGGTCCCGACAATTCTTGGTTACGGCCATACCACCCCGAGCACGCCCGATCTCGTCTGATCTCGGAGGCTAAGCAGGGTCCGGCCTGGTTAGTACTTGGATGGGTGACCCCCTGGGAATGGCTGATGACCCCCCAAAGTCCCTATCCCTCAACCCAGGGATCGCTCATAAAGGATCGAGAATCAAAACGGACGGCTCCATGTGGTGGCCACCGGTGGGAGGTTTTATTTCCAGAAATATTATGTGCAAGGCCTAGATTATCAAAATCCGCTAGTCTGCTGAATGTTTTGTTTATTATTTTCATACTTTGAGTTGATGTAGCTGATGAGATTCATATTATCAAGTGGAAAAGTGTTTAATTGTTACATTTTTGGGCTGAATTAAGAAAAATAATAAGAATGTATTCAGTGCACTCACTTTGTCTGGATGACAGAGCCATTCACAGAACTCATTATTTTGACCACACAGGGAGTGCAGCCAGCAAAGTGGGGGTGTATTCACACCTCTGGTTGCGGGAGAGAAGACACAAGGACTTCTAATTTCTTTGGTGTGTTTTTTCTTTCCACTACCCCACCCCTTGTGAAAGCCAAGCACACAGAGACTCAAATTCTTTTACAACTTTTATTTTTCACCCAGAATGGGTTTCATTGAAAAGGCAATGCATATAAAACACAAGTAAACAAGATCTGTTTAATTAAAAGCTCGCCCACCACAACAAGGTATAGATCTACAGGCGAGAACACGAGAGCATGAGACGAGAGACAAACATGTACTACCATTTGCAAACATTAAGTTAAACATGGAGCTGACAGACATGCACACATCAAAAGGAAAGGCACATATAAATAACATTAATAATAATGCAAAAATCTCAACAATTGAAGAACACACACTAGTACTTAAAGGGGTAGTTCGGAATTTTGGACATAGGGCCTGATTCCGAAGTGAGCATTGGTATTCTATATCACTGGAGACAGTTTTCAACACATTTCATTCAGTCCTTCTAGTTGCAGAGTTCGCTCGTGCTAGGCTAGCGCAAGTCAACGGGCAATGCTAGCCTGCTATTAAAAGCAGTCTTACCCACTCCACAGTACACCCGAGGTAAATCAATTATAACGACAGACTATACATCTAAATGTCTGTGTTGATAGAATAACGTTAGAAATAAAACTAACCATGCATCGCATGAATCATCGAGGGACTACTTTCTCAGCAGAAGCGGAATTCTACTATGCGCTGGTTAGGTTTGTAACCGAATCACGACAGAAGAACGTAAACAGAGAAGCGTGGGACAGAAGCGCAATTGAACGACTAGGCAACATGATGGTTCAGTGTGCTTTTAGAAATTGTAGAAATAAACGGTACAGATGGGCACCACAAAGTTTCCACCAATTTCCAGTGCGAGATCCAGAAAGGACTCAACTGTGGCTTGTTGCTGCTGGCTTTGACATCAAAACACCGGCTCGTACATGTACGGTTCGTTGGATACAACAAATTCCTCATAATCGTCTTCAAAAGCAGATGCATCGCTAACTCCTCCAAACGTGGCCATATCTTGTTAATTTAATACGCTTGTAGAATTCCTTCGTTCACTGTACTCTGCGTTTGTAGCAATGACAGCGGCAGGTAACCTAGGTATCAGTCCGCCGCTGCCGTAGCCTACGTACAGGAATATAAACACTGCTGCTGAGACCCCGCAATTCCCTCAAAATGCAATGCAATGCAAGGTTGGTTTTATTTCTAACATTATTCTATAAACAGACATTTAGATGTATAGTCTGTCGTTATAATTGATTTACCTCGGGTGTACTGTGGAGTGGGTAAGACTGTTTTTAATTGCAGGCTAGCATTGCCCGTTGACTTGCGCTAGCCTAGCACGAGCGAACTCTGCAACTAGAAGGACTGAATGAAATGTGTTGAAAACTGTCTCCAGTGATATAGAATACCAATGCTCACTTCGGAATCAGGCCCTATGTCCAAAATTCCGAACTACCCCTTTAAGATACAAGTCAACAATTGGCTTGTACAGGCTAAAGTGCAATAATGAACATGATTATCCAAAGACTCAGGTGACCAATCAACAAATAAAGGCTCAAGCTGTTCCTCCCTTTTGTGTTTTTTTGTGTTTTCTTTAGCAAACTTTTGTTAAAACTGAAGCAGACAAATACATACAAACATCACAAACACATGAAGCTGACAAAGACAAACAACATGCATGACAAAAACACAGATTATCTGAACATGAACAACCACTAAAGGGTATGTAAACTGATTGTGTTAGATTGGAACTGATTAAGGTTAAAAAGATTGGCCTTGATATTGAAAATAGACCAGAATGGATACTACAAAGTTTTTTATAAGTTTTTTTGCATTTTTTGAACGATATAAATAAATAGATAGTGCTTGCTGAAGCACTTTAATAACCCACACAAAGACAGAGACAAACACACACAAACAAGCCTCTTTCTCTCTCTTACAGATGGCACAGGAACAGTGGCATCACAGAGGTAAGTTATTCACAAACACACACACACACACACACACACACACACACACACACACACACACACACACAGTCCTCCTTTCCAACTCTGCATCCACGACACTCTTAAAGAGTTCAAAGTTGTCATACACCACATTGTCGAAGCCAGGGGTAGTGGACTTCCTAGTGGATGGACAGTAGGAAAACATTTTCTGAATGCTTCCAGCCACTTTGTCCTTGAAAGGGTTGTACCTCTTCCACTGTCCACCACAGTTTGGCATGTGGCAAGCCCCACATGGCCTTGAGGACTTGTTAGGCATGAATGCCTTGACTGTTGGTGCAGGAGGGACAAAGCTCTGGCTGCAGGATGTCCCACGAAACAGGACGGAGGGCGCCTGTGGCTGTGCGGGGAAGACCTGCAGTATGGGTGCTGCCGACACAGGGGGTGGGCCGTAGGTCAACGCAGCGGGTGGCCTCGGCTGGAGGTGGGTAGGCGCAGAAGGCCTCGGCAGAATGGGGGTGAGCGCAGCAGGCTTCGGCCGGGTGGAGGACGACAACCCAGTGGGCTGAACGGGTCGGTTCGCGGGAGTCACAGGCTGTGGCTCATCAACAAATAATCTGGAAACATAAAATACACATGTGATCAGTATTGATATGACGTGTGTGCTATTTGCTTTCCACAGCCAACAGGTGAAACAAAGTGCTTATGACAACTTACCTCCGCTTCTCACCACGTCTCTTTCCAGCCTCGTGATAGATGAGCCGGTACTGGACCTGAGGCCGGTCTGGCGGAGGGAGGGATGTTGGCAGCGCAGGAGCCTCCGGGAACGGTGCGTCCGACAGCACTTTCAGGTGAGGAGTCACCTTGTGGCCGAAGGAGCAGTCGCTCCTTCTGCCACTTCAGCAGCTCCTTCTGCTCTCCCTGCTGGCAGTACTGGAACAGCAGCCACACCAGCCAGCCGACATCATTCTCCACAAGCCACCTGAAGGTCTGACCGGCGTACTACCCGAACGTGATGACCAGCTGACCTTTCCACAGCTCAGCCCCCGACCTCTTGGCAGCCGCCTCTGCTGTCTTGAGATCCAGCCATTTAGGGTCAACAACAGTGCTGCTGCGGGCCTCTGCCACAGACCTTGCTGCCTCTGTACAGTACAGCCTGGCCTCTCCTTGCCGGTACAAAATGATGTTGGGGTACTGGTGTAGCTGTTGATGGCTGACCAGCGATGGTTTAGTGGCCAAGCTCTTCCCGCAGACATCACAGGTAAAGGTCTCCCTGGCGATGGCATGGATCTGGAATAACACTACTGTTTACCAGGTATGCAGCGCATCCCATGCAACAAGAGATTAACACGGTCGCCAAATTGCTTTATGTTACACTTACTCTCGCATCAGCTGTTGTCTAAACAGTCACATTTACCCAAATCAACACATATCCACATCAAATTGTCCAAGAAAACGTTTGCAGGTATGCGACGTATGCCCTTACTCATTGTAAACAGTGTCGTTAGCCGCGCCTAGCTATCGTTACAAAACACACATTAATCAGCTTATTATTTCAACGACCCCTGGGTACATATAGTCATGCCATACACCGTTGGAAAGCTTAGATTACCCCGATTAAAAGGAGACCACCCACGAGTAATATGGTTGCTCGCAGACAAAACGGCGATAGGTTGACTGAAGTCTACCCTGCAGCTAAAAACGCACCCTCTACGTCTTCCCTTTATACACAACGACCGTGTTATGACAAGGTCGAAATCTTTTCTCTTTCTACAAAATCGAAACAGCTTAATACAAACCTTAAAAAAAGGTCGAATTATTAACTAGCAAACGGTGAAGGGGATACAATTTACCTGAGTGAAACCACGTGCTGTAAGCTATTTTCTTTTTCAACTCGAGCTCATTGGCTGCAATAGAGTTCCGGGTGTTGACGTTGTTGGGGCGGGGAAATCGTGGGCACCACCATTTTGGCAGTATTCGATAGTATTGTTGGTTTATTTATTTTTTAACATTTTTTTGGTGAAGCACTGCTTCACCTGTAGTCTTATAGAAGCCTCCACTGCTCCAAACTCTATTTGTGAAACATGCAGACGGCCTAGTGACACTGCCAGCAGGCAGCAGCAAAGAGATGTAGCGACCTCGGTTTATTTCTTCAGCTTTCACATACACACAAACACGCACACAGGGTGCTTGGTCATTCTTTTGTTTTGTTTTTTCGTTGTCTGTTAAACCGCCACGTGGGGCGACGTGTCTGGGAACCTCGCCTCTTGGTCTGAGCATGTGTGGCCATCGCTTCTCGGCCTTTTGGCTAAGATCAAGTGTAGTATCTGTTCTTATCAGTTTAATATCTGATACGTCCCCTACCCGGGGACCATATATTAAATTGATTTTTGGAACTGGGAGATGGAAAAGGGGCTTGCCCCGTCCACTCCACGCATCGACCTGGTATTGCAGTACCTCCAGGACCGGTGCACCCCTCTCTCACTGTGAAAAACAAAACTAAACTCCTCCTGAGAGTACACCCGTCCGCCTGTAGACAATAAAGTGTCATTTACAATTCATAAACGCACTGTTTACAATTATTCCAACGATATTCTGTTGTTTAAGAAAGAAAAAAGGATTCTTTCTGTGGCGTGTCGATAACTCGGATCTCCAGGTTTCCTTTCGTTATGCTTCCATCTCGCTGATTTCAGATTCGCCTGTCATCGTGTGACCGGTGGTCTACAGTGTTTATTAAAGTCTAGACATCTCCGAATGCTTTGCAACCGTTCTCCACGGGAACACGCGTGGGCATCGTTCAGCCCACCTGAACGTGTTCAACTCATACTTACCTGGCAAGGGAGATACCATGATCAAGAAGGTGGTTCACCCATAGCGAGGCTCAGCCATTGCACTGAGGCTGTTGCTGACCCGTGCGAATTCCCCAAATGTGGGAATCTCGATTGCATAATTTCTGGTAGTGGGGGACTGCGTTCGCGCTCTCCCCTGATCATGTTGTTCTAAAGAAATAATAGCTATGAATGGCTTCATCGTGCTATATTGTAGTCCATACCATGTTTTGCATCGCTACGTTTCTTCAAAAGATCACGCAAACGATGACGCCCAAGCAGTGTAATGCATTGCGTTCAAATATGGAACTCTGAGTCTGGAATAACGCATTCATTCATGCATTCATTCATTCATTCATTCATTCATTCATTCATTCATTAATTTCTTTCATTCATTATGGATCCAATCATTGTTTCTGTACAAGTCCCGTCTCTGGCCATGGTAGAACTCTCACTCCTTACGTGCTCCTCTTGTATAAATACTAATATGGTCCCGACAATTCTTGGTTACGGCCATACCACCCTGAGCACGCCCGATCTCGTCTGATCTCGGAGGCTAAGCAGGGTCCGGCCTGGTTAGTACTTGGATGGGTGACCCCCTGGGAATGGCTGATGACCCCCCAAAGTCCCTTATCCCTCAACCCAGGGATCGCTCATAAAGGATCGTGAATCAAAACGGACGGCTCCATGTGGTGGCCACCGGTGGGAGGTTTTATTTCCAGAAATATTATGTGCAAGGCCTAGATTATCAAAATCCGCTAGTCTGCTGAATGTTTTGTTTATTATTTTCATACTTTGAGTTGATGTAGCTGATGAGATTCATATTATCAAGTGGAAAAGTGTTTAATTGTTACATTTTTGGGCTGAATTAAGAAAAATAATAAGAATGTATTCAGTGCACTCACTTTGTCTGGATGACAGAGCCATTCACAGAACTCATTATTTTGACCACACAGGGAGTGCAGCCAGCAAAGTGGGGGTGTATTCACACCTCTGGTTGCGGGAGAGAAGACACAAGGACTTCTAATTTCTTTGGTGTGTTTTTTCTTTCCACTACCCCACCCCTTGTGAAAGCCAAGCACACAGAGACTCAAATTCTTTTACAACTTTTATTTTTCACCCAGAATGGGTTTCATTGAAAAGGCAATGCATATAAAACACAAGTAAACAAGATCTGTTTAATTAAAAGCTCGCCCACCACAACAAGGTACAGATCTACAGGCGAGAACACGAGAGCATGAGACGAGAGACAAACATGTACTACCATTTGCAAACATTTAGTTAAACATGGAGCTGACAGACATGCACACATCAAAAGGAAAGGCACATATAAATAACATTAATAATAATGCAAAAATCTCAACAATTGAAGAACACACACTTGTACTTAAAGGGGTAGTTCGGAATTTTGGACATAGGGCCTGATTCCGAAGTGAGCATTGGTATTCTATATCACTGGAGACAGTTTTCAACACATTTCATTCAGTCCTTCTAGTTGCAGAGTTCGCTCGTGCTAGGCTAGCGCAAGTCAACGGGCAATGCTAGCCTGCTATTAAAAGCAGTCTTACCCACTCCACAGTACACCCGAGGTAAATCAATTATAACGACAGACTATACATCTAAATGTCTGTGTTGATAGAATAACGTTAGAAATAAAACTAACCATGCATCGCATGAATCATCGAGGGACTACTTTCTCAGCAGAAGCGGAATTCTACTATGCGCTGGTTAGGTTTGTAACCGAATCACGACAGAAGAACGTAAACAGAGAAGCGTGGGACAGAAGCGCAATTGAACGACTAGGCAACATGATGGTTCAGTGTGCTTTTAGAAATTGTAGAAATAAACGGTACAGATGGGCACCACAAAGTTTCCACCAATTTCCAGTGCGAGATCCAGAAAGGACTCAACTGTGGCTTGTTGCTGCTGGCTTTGACATCAAAACACCGGCTCGTACATGTACGGTTCGTTGGATACAACAAATTCCTCATAATCGTCTTCAAAAGCAGATGCATCGCTAACTCCTCCAAACGTGGCCATATCTTGTTAATTTAATACGCTTGTAGAATTCCTTCGTTCACTGTACTCTGCGTTTGTAGCAATGACAGCGGCAGGTAACCTAGGTATCAGTCCGCCGCTGCCGTAGCCTACGTACAGGAATATAAACACTGCTGCTGAGACCCCGCAATTCCCTCAAAATGCAATGCAATGCAAGGTTGGTTTTATTTCTAACATTATTCTATAAACAGACATTTAGATGTATAGTCTGTCGTTATAATTGATTTACCTCGGGTGTACTGTGGAGTGGGTAAGACTGTTTTTAATTGCAGGCTAGCATTGCCCGTTGACTTGCGCTAGCCTAGCACGAGCGAACTCTGCAACTAGAAGGACTGAATGAAATGTGTTGAAAACTGTCTCCAGTGATATAGAATACCAATGCTCACTTCGGAATCAGGCCCTATGTCCAAAATTCCGAACTACCCCTTTAAGATACAAGTCAACAATTGGCTTGTACAGGCTAAAGTGCAATAATGAACATGATTATCCAAAGACTCAGGTGACCAATCAACAAATAAAGGCTCAAGCTGTTCCTCCCTTTTGTGTTTTTTTGTGTTTTCTTTAGCAAACTTTTGTTAAAACTGAAGCAGACAAATACATACAAACATCACAAACACATGAAGCTGACAAAGACAAACAACATGCATGACAAAAACACAGATTTTCTGAACATGAACAACCACTAAAGGGTATGTAAACTGATTGTGTTAGATTGGAACTGATTAAGGTTAAAAAGATTGGCCTTGATATTGAAAATAGACCAGAATGGATACTACAAAGTTTTTTATAAGTTTTTTTGCATTTTTTTGAACGATATAAATAAATAGATAGTGCTTGCTGAAGCACTTTAATAACCCACACAAAGACAGAGACAAACACACACAAACAAGCCTCTTTCTCTCTCTTACAGATGGCACAGGAACAGTGGCATCACAGAGGTAAGTTATTCACAAACACACACACACACACACACACACACACACACACACACACACACACACACACACACACACACAGTCCTCCTTTCCAACTCTGCATCCGCGACACTCTTAAAGAGTTCAAAGTTGTCATACACCACATTGTCGAAGCCAGGGGTAGTGGACTTCCTAGTGGATGGACAGTAGGAAAACATTTTCTGAATGCTTCCAGCCACTTTGTCCTTGAAAGGGTTGTACCTCTTCCACTGTCCACCACAGTTTGGCATGTGGCAAGCCCCACATGGCCTTGAGGACTTGTTAGGCATGAATGCCTTGACTGTTGGTGCAGGAGGGACAAAGCTCTGGCTGCAGGATGTCCCACGAAACAGGACGGAGGGCGCCTGTGGCTGTGCGGGGAAGACCTGCAGTATGGGTGCTGCCGACACAGGGGGTGGGCCGTAGGTCAACGCAGCGGGTGGCCTCGGCTGGAGGTGGGTAGGCGCAGAAGGCCTCGGCAGAATGGGGGTGAGCGCAGCAGGCTTCGGCCGGGTGGAGGACGACAACCCAGTGGGCTGAACGGGTCGGTTCGCGGGAGTCACAGGCTGTGGCTCATCAACAAATAATCTGGAAACATAAAATACACATGTGATCAGTATTGATATGACGTGTGTGCTATTTGCTTTCCACAGCCAACAGGTGAAACAAAGTGCTTATGACAACTTACCTCCGCTTCTCACCACGTCTCTTTCCAGCCTCGTGATAGATGAGCCGGTACTGGACCTGAGGCCGGTCTGGCGGAGGGAGGGATGTTGGCAGCGCAGGAGCCTCCGGGAACGGTGCGTCCGACAGCACTTTCAGGTGAGGAGTCACCTTGTGGCCGAAGGAGCAGTCGCTCCTTCTGCCACTTCAGCAGCTCGTTCTGCTCTCCCTGCTGGCAGTACTGGAACAGCAGCCACACCAGCCAGCCGACATCATTCTCCACAAGCCACCTGAAGGTCTGACCGGCGTACTACCCGAACGTGATGACCAGCTGACCTTTCCACAGCTCAGCCCCCGACCTCTTGGCAGCCGCCTCTGCTGTCTTGAGATCCAGCCATTTAGGGTCAACAACAGTGCTGCTGCGGGCCTCTGCCACAGACCTTGCTGCCTCTGTACAGTACAGCCTGGCCTCTCCTTGCCGGTACAAAATGATGTTGGGGTACTGGTGTAGCTGTTGATGGCTGACCAGCGATGGTTTAGTGGCCAAGCTCTTCCCGCAGACATCACAGGTAAAGGTCTCCCTGGCGATGGCATGGATCTGGAATAACACTACTGTTTACCAGGTATGCAGCGCATCCCATGCAACAAGAGATTAACACGGTCGCCAAATTGCTTTATGTTACACTTAGTCTCGCATCAGCTGTTGTCTAAACAGTCACATTTACCCAAATCAACACATATCCACATCAAATTGTCCAAGAAAACGTTTGCAGGTATGCGACGTATGCCCTTACTCATTGTAAACAGTGTCGTTAGCCGCGCCTAGCTATCGTTACAAAACACACATTAATCAGCTTATTATTTCAACGATCCCTGGGTACATATAGTCATGCCATACACCGTTGGAAAGCTTAGATTACCCCGATTAAAAGGAGACCACCCACGAGTAATATGGTTGCTCGCAGACAAAACGGCGATAGGTTGACTGAAGTCTACCCAGCAGCTAAAAACGCACCCTCTACGTCTTCCCTTTATACACAACGACCGTGTTATGACAAGGTCGAAATCTTTTCTCTTTCTACAAAATCGAAACAGCTTAATACGAACCTTAAAAAAAGGTCGAATTATTAACTAGCAAACGGTGAAGGGGATACAATTTACCTGAGTGAAACCACGTGCTGTAAGCTATTTTCTTTTTCAACTCGAGCTCATTGGCTGCAATAGAGTTCCGGGTGTTGACGTTGTTGGGGCGGGGAAATCGTGGGCACCACCATTTTGGCAGTATTCGATAGTATTGTTGGTTTATTTATTTTTTAACATTTTTTTGGTGAAGCACTGCTTCACCTGTAGTCTTATAGAAGCCTCCACTGCTCCAAACTCTATTTGTGAAACATGCAGACGGCCTAGTGACACTGCCAGCAGGCAGCAGCAAAGAGATGTAGCGACCTCGGTTTATTTCTTCAGCTTTCACATACACACAAACACGCACACAGGGTGCTTGGTCATTCTTTTGTTTTGTTTTTTCGTTGTCTGTTAAACCGCCACGTGGGGCGACGTGTCTGGGAACCTCGCCTCTTGGTCTGAGCATGTGTGGCCATCGCTTCTCGGCCTTTTGGCTAAGATCAAGTGTAGTATCTGTTCTTATCAGTTTAATATCTGATACGTCCCCTACCCGGGGACCATATATTAAATTGATTTTTGGAACTGGGAGATGGAAAAGGGGCTTGCCCCGTCCACTCCACGCATCGACCTGGTATTGCAGTACCTCCAGGACCGGTGCACCCCTCTCTCACTGTGAAAAACAAAACTAAACTCCTCCTGAGAGTACACCCGTCCGCCTGTAGACAATAAAGTGTCATTTACAATTCAAAAACGCACTGTTTACAATTATTCCAACGATATTCTGTTGTTTAAGAAAGAAAAAAGGATTCTTTCTGTGGCGTGTCGATAACTCGGATCTCCAGGTTTCCTTTCGTTATGCTTCCATCTCGCTGATTTCAGATTCGCCTGTCATCGTGTGACCGGTGGTCTACAGTGTTTATTAAAGTCTAGACATCTCCGAATGCTTTGCAACCGTTCTCCACGGGAACACGCGTGGGCATCGTTCAGCCCACCTGAACGTGTTCAACTCATACTTACCTGGCAAGGGAGATACCATGATCAAGAAGGTGGCTCACCCATAGCGAGGCTCAGCCATTGCACTGAGGCTGTTGCTGACCCGTGCGAACGGCGATGGACCGTGGCGACGTGCAAACCCCTGAGCAATTCATTGTCATTAATGTAGAAGAAAAAAAAAATTGAAGCCTGAAACCATGATAGTTTACGTTAGAACTGTAGCAGGTTTCCTTGCATGTGTTTTATGCGTTATGAAAATGGATTATAAGTACTTTTCTCATCTTTGCAGAGTTTCAATGGGAGAGATTGTAGACCGGACACCTGTCAATCAAACACCGCCCTCTATTGGCAGAATCTGATCATGACCGTGTGTGACTGGTGAGCTGTATTTGTATCGACTGTCTGTATCTGTTTTCATATTTATATTGTATATTATTTATTAAACCTGTATATATGTACATATCTTCTGTATACTCACTTAGAATTATGGTTGCAATTATACTGTGTAATTGCCTGTCTTTTGTATTATCTGTATCCTGCATGATACAGATTTACTTTGTTTTTGTGGTGTTCAAAGCCATATTGTTTTCTGAACACCACACAAACAAAAGTAGTTTAACCTTTGCCCTCATGCAAACTCCACATTGAAAGGTTTAAAAAAGGCAAAACTACCTGTATGGAAAGCTATCACTGGTGTGGATCTGTTTACATTAAAAGTGCCTTAGCAGAGCTTAAGTACAGCTTATCTCCTTTATGTTTGTTGCTACTGTAATAGGGGAATGTTCTGGATGAGGAATTGACTGTCTTATCTTGTCATTTTTAAGATTTTTTATATTCTGTTAATTGTTGTATGAAAATAAAGGTCAGAGAGGTTTATTGGAGTGCAATTTGTTTTTTTAATAACTCACATTATCAATAATAAATTAGGTTGTCACAGGTTTATAAACACAGGTGTAAAAAAACATTAATAATTGTAATATTAGCTTAAAATCTAAATCTAAAACAGCAATGACAACCAAGATAAAGATTAAATATACATTATAGAATATAAAGCCTTGTCCTGGAGATCAATGTAAAAGGCATCAAGCTCGTAGTGCAAGAGAATTATTATGCCTGTGACAGAGGTAACAAGTGCATATAGCCTATATATATACACACACAAAACAAGATTTTGATGAGTTGTGACATTTGTGATTTGCACATTAAGGAAGTAATTAGTAAGTAGTTTCCAAGAAGGTGCATAAAGATATGTCATGAACTGGAAAAAGAATGATTGCATCTGCTAAATATATACAAAGAACACAGCAAGCACAACAGTAAAAACACCTCTAAAATATAAAATTCAAACAGTGAGAAATAAGGTGCATAGTGAAATATAATACAAAACGAATGATTGTGTCTGTCAAATATGAATATACATAATATATACAAAGAGCCCAGTGTCAGAGCATTCAAGCGCTGCTCTAAGGGGCCTGGGACTGAGAGGCCAGAAGCTCGTCTTCTGGCCCCGTCCGTGTGCGGCCTCTCATCCGGGAGCTCTGCAGCGGGAGGTAGGCTGGTGCTGGTGACGCTCTGCGGACGCTGGAGGATAGACAAACCTCAATCCGTCACGTTTGTGGCTGAGAAGGCTCCTGTCTCCTTATGAACTCAGCAACAGATTTGTTGTTCATTTTCAGGATGGGAATCCCTAGATTGCTGATTTCAGCGTCATCCACGGTCATTCTCTGTTGCACCCGCTGGTAGAGTGTGGTGATCTGGTGCTTGAGAGGGGAGCCGCGAGCCTTTTTCCTGCAGTCCGGGTGAAGCCAGAGCTGTTTAACGATGCAGTACATCAGCCGGTTCTTCCTGGAGTCAAGCAGGTGGGCGGGAGAGACACTGAGGACAATGAGGACAAAAGCTTAGGAAGCCACAAGGATCATATTGGGTTGAAACAGAAATAAAGAATAATCCTGAAAAGTGTGCCTTTTAACCTGTTTTATTTTAAACTGATTTAAAGTTTTATATTCAATATATGTACAGTTATATGAGCTTAATGTTGATCTGTGAATGCCATCGATAAAATAAAAAAATGATTTACCTTGTCCTTCAAAAGTGGCGAGAGCCTCTGAAAACAATGTATCGTGCCAAGGTGACAGGGATGTTGCTGTCGGAGGGGCCACTGAAGCAGACGCTGACGCTGACGGAGGAACCACTGACGCAGACGGAGGAACCACTGTTTCAGATGGGACAGGACCAGACGAAGATGGTACAGCTGCAGTAGGGGCATTCTGAGGAGAGTTTCACAAATTACAGTTAAATTACAGTGAAGTAGTTTTGTCTTATGAACTGCATTCTGCTTTTGAGTAACACCTCAACCTACCTGTTTCTCTTTGTCGAGAATAAATCTCCTGAAGCGCTTCAGTGCCTTGGAGCTGATGTCCTCCTCCTTCATTCCAAGCCACTGGCGAACAGAAGAGAAAGCCTCCTCTGCCATCTTCCTCTCTTGGGCACTGCCAGCTTGAGGGTCGGCATTAAGGCACTTGTGCAGGCTGTACCACTGCCACATCTCCTGAAAGGTGAAGGACTTAAAGCGACCCTGTCCATAAATGGCCCTGTCCACATTTTTCTCCAGGTGGCAGGAGACTGAGGGGAAAAACTCCACATAACGGAGGAGACAGTCCTTCACCCAGTCATTCTCTCTGGTTCCTCCTGTCCTGCCCGGGTCCTGGCTCTCCGCAATATGGCGGTCAAGCAGACTGAAACACACAGAACATGACGTTAAAGTAAGAAATAACGACTTAATTTGATTCTCTGTAGTGAAATATACTCACTATTTTAAGTAGCCCACATCATTCGCTACCAGCCACATGAAGCTTTGGCCAGCATATTTCCCAAAGGGAATAACCAGCTGGCCAAGGTAGAGCTTCTTTGAGGGCCTGGTAGTAGTGGCGAGCCGGCATCTCCTTTTTGCTGAAGAGTAAGACATTGGAATGGTTATTCTTAACTAATTCAGTTTATAAGCTCTAGCACACAGGTCAGGTCAGGTGTAAAGTGGAAATGGTTCATATGCCCATCGTGCTACTGGGATAATAATTCAGATTTATTACCTTCATCACAAGCCATCTGAAGGTCCTTGGGACCGGCGCTGGCTTGGAAGCCTTTGGGCCTGTGAAAGGCCCTGGCCTCTTTGGTTGCCTTCAGGACACATTGCTGCCTGTCCAGGGGCACAGTGGGGTCCAGAATGGGCAGCACGGGCAGCAATGGGTCCGCAGACAGTCTGCTGCTGCTGGCTGTACCTGAAAAAATATTCACCAAAGTGTTTAAAGTGTTTTGGGACTTTTTCCCCAGGCATTCATTTCATACTATATTTGTAAATGATGACATAATAACATAAGTGTTTTCACGCACTGGGCAGTTTCTTCTGCTGGCTATACATAACGTATAGACAATGGAAGTATGCATGTTATAACCATACAGACAAAACATGAATGTTATAAACTAACCTGCTGAATGGGTCGCTGCTTCGGAATCCATCCTCAAATACAGCTCAAATACAGCTAATGTGTTGCTTATTAAAGTTCATAGAAACAAAATATCAACGTCAAAATGTAGCCCATGTTTTTCTTTACATTCATTGGCGCAACAACAACACTAGGGGGACTGTAGAGTTTTTTCTTGGCCTTTTTTTGAGGGCTGCTATGGCTATGTCGACTTCTGATTCATAAATATACGAGTGGGCTACATATTGATGTAATATTGGCAAGTTTAAGTCAAGGTAGGTATGATAGCTTTATAAGAGAAATGAATGACAAATATGGGTCAAATTTGAACGGACAGGGTTGGCCGGCGTCGCGGCACTGATTTGCGGATCGACCGTAACGTTAAATCAATATACGATGGTAGTACATTAACGGGGACACTTTCAACCTACATTTATAGATATACTTTTTAACAGTAACTAAGCAAAATGTCTCGAGAGTAGGCCAAACTCCGCTCGCTGGCGGACTCGGAGTTTGGCTATGTAAATGAGGCCGAATGGCCGTCGGCAGCACATTAACATATGAATAAACCCAAAGATAAACAAGTTAATTCACGGAAAAAGTCATTTAATAAACCTACATTAAAAAACATAGTTTTGTATGGCTAAGTTGTTGACATGAAGCGAACGAGGCTGGTTGTATTAGGGCAAAGTAGCCTCCGCAGTGAGTGGGAAGAAAAAAGGGGCAAAAATACATTAATAAGCTAGGTACGACAGATATGATGAATGAAAAGCACTCGGTGGGAACGAGAAGCACAAGCCGAACATATTAGTTAGTAATATTAGTAGGAATGCGACTCTTACCGGGTGAAACGGTGGTGACTTTTTACTTTTTTCCATTCGGCTGAAATCGCTCGGAGAGCGTCAAGTGCCACCGTCGGGGAGGGGGAGGGCTCTAGGGAACTGTAGACTCCGCGCCAATGGGAGGCCGCCATTGTCTACACTTTCGGAGGAAAGTGTAGACTCCTGGGCCGGAAAGTGTAGACTCCTGGCCAATTAGCGGCCGGCAAGTGTAGACAAGTGTAGACAAGTGTAGACTCCTATGCACTCGCCTGGCTCTCACGTCTGCGAACTCCCCAAATGTGGGAATCTCGATTGCATAATTTCTGGTAGTGGGGGACTGCGTTCGCGCTCTCCCCTGATCATGTTGTTCTAAAGAAATAATAGCTATGAATGGCTTCATCGTGCTATATTGTAGTCCATACCATGTTTTGCATCGCTACGTTTCTTCAAAAGATCACGCAAACGATGACGCCCAAGCAGTGTAATGCATTGCGTTCAAATATGGAACTCTGAGTCTGGAATAACGCATTCATTCATGCATTCATGCATTCATTCATTCATTCATTCATTCATTCATTCATTCATTCATTCATTCATTCATTCATTAATTTCTTCATTCATTATGGATCCAATCATTGTTTCTGTACAAGTCCCGTCTCTGGCCATGGTAGAACTCTCACTCCTTACGTGCTCCTCTTGTATAAATACTAATATGGTCCCGACAATTCTTGGTTACGGCCATACCACCCTGAGCACGCCCGATCTCGTCTGATCTCGGAGGCTAAGCAGGGTCCGGCCTGGTTAGTACTTGGATGGGTGACCCCCTGGGAATGGCTGATGACCCCCCAAAGTCCCTATCCCTCAACCCAGGGATCGCTCATAAAGGATCGAGAATCAAAACGGACGGCTCCATGTGGTGGCCACCGGTGGGAGGTTTTATTTCCAGAAATATTATGTGCAAGGCCTAGATTATCAAAATCCGCTAGTCTGCTGAATGTTTTGTTTATTATTTTCATACTTTGAGTTGATGTAGCTGATGAGATTCATATTATCAAGTGGAAAAGTGTTTAATTGTTACATTTTTGGGCTGAATTAAGAAAAATAATAAGAATGTATTCAGTGCACTCACTTTGTCTGGATGACAGAGCCATTCACAGAACTCATTATTTTGACCACACAGGGAGTGCAGCCAGCAAAGTGGGGGTGTATTCACACCTCTGGTTGCGGGAGAGAAGACACAAGGACTTCTAATTTCTTTGGTGTGTTTTTTCTTTCCACTACCCCACCCCTTGTGAAAGCCAAGCACACAGAGACTCAAATTCTTTTACAACTTTTATTTTTCACCCAGAATGGGTTTCATTGAAAAGGCAATGCATATAAAACACAAGTAAACAAGATCTGTTTAATTAAAAGCTCGCCCACCACAACAAGGTACAGATCTACAGGCGAGAACACGAGAGCATGAGACGAGAGACAAACATGTACTACCATTTGCAAACATTTAGTTAAACATGGAGCTGACAGACATGCACACATCAAAAGGAAAGGCACATATAAATAACATTAATAATAATGCAAAAATCTCAACAATTGAAGAACACACACTAGTACTTAAAGGGGTAGTTCGGAATTTTGGACATAGGGCCTGATTCCGAAGTGAGCATTGGTATTCTATATCACTGGAGACAGTTTTCAACACATTTCATTCAGTCCTTCTAGTTGCAGAGTTCGCTCGTGCTAGGCTAGCGCAAGTCAACGGGCAATGCTAGCCTGCTATTAAAAGCAGTCTTACCCACTCCACAGTACACCCGAGGTAAATCAATTATAACGACAGACTAGACATCTAAATGTCTGTGTTGATAGAATAACGTTAGAAATAAAACTAACCATGCATCGCATGAATCATCGAGGGACTACTTTCTCAGCAGAAGCGGAATTCTACTATGCGCTGGTTAGGTTTGTAACCGAATCACGACAGAAGAACGTAAACAGAGAAGCGTGGGACAGAAGCGCAATTGAACGACTAGGCAACATGATGGTTCAGTGTGCTTTTAGAAATTGTAGAAATAAACGGTACAGATGGGCACCACAAAGTTTCCACCAATTTCCAGTGCGAGATCCAGAAAGGACTCAACTGTGGCTTGTTGCTGCTGGCTTTGACATCAAAACACCGGCTCGTACATGTACGGTTCGTTGGATACAACAAATTCCTCATAATCGTCTTCAAAAGCAGATGCATCGCTAACTCCTCCAAACGTGGCCATATCTTGTTAATTTAATACGCTTGTAGAATTCCTTCGTTCACTGTACTCTGCGTTTGTAGCAATGACAGCGGCAGGTAACCTAGGTATCAGTCCGCCGCTGCCGTAGCCTACGTACAGGAATATAAACACTGCTGCTGAGACCCCGCAATTCCCTCAAAATGCAATGCAATGCAAGGTTGGTTTTATTTCTAACATTATTCTATAAACAGACATTTAGATGTATAGTCTGTCGTTATAATTGATTTACCTCGGGTGTACTGTGGAGTGGGTAAGACTGTTTTTAATTGCAGGCTAGCATTGCCCGTTGACTTGCGCTAGCCTAGCACGAGCGAACTCTGCAACTAGAAGGACTGAATGAAATGTGTTGAAAACTGTCTCCAGTGATATAGAATACCAATGCTCACTTCGGAATCAGGCCCTATGTCCAAAATTCCGAACTACCCCTTTAAGATACAACTCAACAATTGGCTTGTACAGGCTAAAGTGCAATAATGAACATGATTATCCAAAGACTCAGGTGACCAATCAACAAATAAAGGCTCAAGCTGTTCCTCCCTTTTGTGTTTTTTTGTGTTTTCTTTAGCAAACTTTTGTTAAAACTGAAGCAGACAAATACATACAAACATCACAAACACATGAAGCTGACAAAGACAAACAACATGCATGACAAAAACACAGATTATCTGAACATGAACAACCACTAAAGGGTATGTAAACTGATTGTGTTAGATTGGAACTGATTAAGGTTAAAAAGATTGGCCTTGATATTGAAAATAGACCAGAATGGATACTACAAAGTTTTTTATAAGTTTTTTTGCATTTTTTTGAACGATATAAATAAATAGATAGTGCTTGCTGAAGCACTTTAATAACCCACACAAAGACAGAGACAAACACACACAAACAAGCCTCTTTCTCTCTCTTACAGATGGCACAGGAACAGTGGCATCACAGAGGTAAGTTATTCACAAACACACACACACACACACACACACACACACACACACACACACACACACACACACACACACAGACCTCCTTTCCAACTCTGCATCCACGACACTCTTAAAGAGTTCAAAGTTGTCATACACCACATTGTCGAAGCCAGGGGTAGTGGACTTCCTAGTGGATGGACAGTAGGAAAACATTTTCTGAATGCTTCCAGCCACTTTGTCCTTGAAAGGGTTGTACCTCTTCCACTGTCCACCACAGTTTGGCATGTGGCAAGCCCCACATGGCCTTGAGGACTTGTTAGGCATGAATGCCTTGACTGTTGGTGCAGGAGGGACAAAGCTCTGGCTGCAGGATGTCCCACGAAACAGGACGGAGGGCGCCTGTGGCTGTGCGGGGAAGACCTGCAGTATGGGTGCTGCCGACACAGGGGGTGGGCCGTAGGTCAACGCAGCGGGTGGCCTCGGCTGGAGGTGGGTAGGCGCAGAAGGCCTCGGCAGAATGGGGGTGAGCGCAGCAGGCTTCGGCCGGGTGGAGGACGACAACCCAGTGGGCTGAACGGGTCGGTTCGCGGGAGTCACAGGCTGTGGCTCATCAACAAATAATCTGGAAACATAAAATACACGTGTGATCAGTATTGATATGACGTGTGTGCTATTTGCTTTCCACAGCCAACAGGTGAAACAAAGTGCTTATGACAACTTACCTCCGCTTCTCACCACGTCTCTTTCCAGCCTCGTGATAGATGAGCCGGTACTGGACCTGAGGCCGGTCTGGCGGAGGGAGGGATGTTGGCAGCGCAGGAGCCTCCGGGAACGGTGCGTCCGACAGCACTTTCAGGTGAGGAGTCACCTTGTGGCCGAAGGAGCAGTCGCTCCTTCTGCCACTTCAGCAGCTCCTTCTGCTCTCCCTGCTGGCAGTACTGGAACAGCAGCCACACCAGCCAGCCGACATCATTCTCCACAAGCCACCTGAAGGTCTGACCGGCGTACTACCCGAACGTGATGACCAGCTGACCTTTCCACAGCTCAGCCCCCGACCTCTTGGCAGCCGCCTCTGCTGTCTTGAGATCCAGCCATTTAGGGTCAACAACAGTGCTGCTGCGGGCCTCTGCCACAGACAGGCGCGTCGTTAGACCTGGGCATTCGGGGCTATAGCCCCGGATCTTTTGGGATCAGCCCCGGATATCTGCCGTAAAAAAAAAAAAAGAAAGTGTGTGTATATATATATATATATATATATATATATATATATATATATATATATATATATATAGCTGCTTTCATACACGTAAGTACTGGCTGCTCTTCTGAATATATGCTGCATCGTTGCAGCAACATTGAAGACGATCGCGTTG
Organism: Gadus morhua; assembly: GCF_902167405.1. NCBI lineage: Eukaryota > Metazoa > Chordata > Actinopteri > Gadiformes > Gadidae > Gadus > Gadus morhua. Next base: position 580,669 of record NW_021964143.1, on the reverse strand, counting down.
ACTTCTGCGGTCTGTTCTGCCTCCATGCTGTCTGCGTCAAACCAAAACAAATCTGAGTGACAGCGGCCGCACTTATCCCGCCTCCTGCAAATGTACGTAATATCCCTCCCCTTGCAATGCCGGCGCTGGCACTGGCCGCGGGAGCAAGATGTTATTCAAACAAAAATGCATCAATCATTGTTTTATTCTTTCATTACACAATTTCTTTCATTCTTATAAATAAAAAAATAATATAAATACATATATAAATCTAGCCAACTTGTCAATCAAAATTAGTCATGTCTTGTCCCTCTGGTTGTTCATTCTAAAACACTACAATCTTTTGAGAAGCAAATGGTTGCAGCCTCTATAGGCGCTGATGTGAGTACTGTATGCATGCAATACTACTACTCATAGTAATAATCGGAGAGGGTTGAGAAACAGTGGGTTGACAATCCATTCTGGTACCTCATTTTGAAAATCCCCAAAAAAGAAACTTCACGTAGGACTGTCTTTCGATTTTTAATACATTGCTTTGGAGGTTTTCAATCTAACATCCCACTGGTTTGATTTTACCTAAGAGAATTTTTTTTATTTTTTAAAGCATCCACAGCAGCCATAATAATGAGATTATGAGACAATGAGAATGAAGCGGCAACAGTGTGACTGTGCAGAGTGAGAGAGATGGCTTCAATGGATGACCAGGGATTGGTGGTGGCGTTACCCAGGAAGGGCGGCTGTAGTTAACTGCAAGCAACAGAACATGAATAGTGAAGTGGAGGAAGGAGTCGAAATGAGACTTCATTAACAGATTCATGTACAGCTCAGATTTATATGGAGATAAGCTTCTTAAACAACTTGCATACAGCATAAGCAAGTAACAGAAAGTAACATATTATTTTTTCATTATTTAAATCTACATCCTGGTTACACGTCGCGCGATAGCGCATATCATTTCATGCAAGCGAGTGTTTACTTCCTGGTTACAGGTCGCGCGATAGCACATATCATCTCATGCGATCTTAAAGAGAACTTGACGTGAACAGTTTAGGAATGCATATTCCGGGAAAACATTAGAACTCTGAAATTCTGACTAAATATAAAGCATGTTTTTATCTGTAACATTAAACCTACACTGAAAATAAGTAATAACTTAAAAATGAAACATAAAAGCAGACCACTACTTACTTGCCGTTGCCTGGCTGGGGGAGAAAGGTCCGTCGGAGCAGCGATGGCTTCTTGACATCGGGTAGGTGCACGCAGGCTATATAGGCTATTCTAATGTCTTATTTTTGCCCTGGCACTCGGCATAGGCGACCTATGTGTTGGGGGCGCCCTTAATTAATTAATCGATACATTAATTGATTAATTAATTATTTAATTAATTAAGATACTGTAGCACGCAGGAGTCAGGACGGTGCTCCCCCCCCCCGGGCTAAAGCCCCGGATGTTTTCAATTGCTAACGACGCGCCTGGCCACAGACCTTGCTGCCTCTGTACAGTACAGCCTGGCCTCTCCTTGCCGGTACAAAATGATGTTGGGGTACTGGTGTAGCTGTTGATGGCTGACCAGCGATGGTTTAGTGGCCAAGCTCTTCCCGCAGACATCACAGGTAAAGGTCTCCCTGGCGATGGCATGGATCTGGAATAACACTACTGTTTACCAGGTATGCAGCGCATCCCATGCAACAAGAGATTAACACGGTCGCCAAATTGCTTTATGTTACACTTAGTCTCGCATCAGCTGTTGTCTAAACAGTCACATTTACCCAAATCAACACATATCCACATCAAATTGTCCAAGAAAACGTTTGCAGGTATGCGACGTATGCCCTTACTCATTGTAAACAGTGTCGTTAGCCGCGCCTAGCTATCGTTACAAAACACACATTAATCAGCTTATTATTTCAACGACCCCTGGGTACATATAGTCATGCCATACACCGTTGGAAAGCTTAGATTACCCCGATTAAAAGGAGACCACCCACGAGTAATATGGTTGCTCGCAGACAAAACGGCGATAGGTTGACTGAAGTCTACCCTGCAGCTAAAAACGCACCCTCTACGTCTTCCCTTTATACACAACGACCGTGTTATGACAAGGTCGAAATCTTTTCTCTTTCTACAAAATCGAAACAGCTTAATACAAACCTTAAAAAAAGGTCGAATTATTAACTAGCAAACGGTGAAGGGGATACAATTTACCTGAGTGAAACCACGTGCTGTAAGCTATTTTCTTTTTCAACTCGAGCTCATTGGCTGCAATAGAGTTCCGGGTGTTGACGTTGTTGGGGCGGGGAAATCGTGGGCACCACCATTTTGGCAGTATTCGATAGTATTGTTGGTTTATTTATTTTTTAACATTTTTTTGGTGAAGCACTGCTTCACCTGTAGTCTTATAGAAGCCTCCACTGCTCCAAACTCTATTTGTGAAACATGCAGACGGCCTAGTGACACTGCCAGCAGGCAGCAGCAAAGAGATGTAGCGACCTCGGTTTATTTCTTCAGCTTTCACATACACACAAACACGCACACAGGGTGCTTGGTCATTCTTTTGTTTTGTTTTTTCGTTGTCTGTTAAACCGCCACGTGGGGCGACGTGTCTGGGAACCTCGCCTCTTGGTCTGAGCATGTGTGGCCATCGCTTCTCGGCCTTTTGGCTAAGATCAAGTGTAGTATCTGTTCTTATCAGTTTAATATCTGATACGTCCCCTACCCGGGGACCATATATTAAATTGATTTTTGGAACTGGGAGATGGAAAAGGGGCTTGCCCCGTCCACTCCACGCATCGACCTGGTATTGCAGTACCTCCAGGACCGGTGCACCCCTCTCTCACTGTGAAAAACAAAACTAAACTCCTCCTGAGAGTACACCCGTCCGCCTGTAGACAATAAAGTGTCATTTACAATTCATAAACGCACTGTTTACAATTATTCCAACGATATTCTGTTGTTTAAGAAAGAAAAAAGGATTCTTTCTGTGGCGTGTCGATAACTCGGATCTCCAGGTTTCCTTTCGTTATGCTTCCATCTCGCTGATTTCAGATTCGCCTGTCATCGTGTGACCGGTGGTCTACAGTGTTTATTAAAGTCTAGACATCTCCGAATGCTTTGCAACCGTTCTCCACGGGAACACGCGTGGGCATCGTTCAGCCCACCTGAACGTGTTCAACTCATACTTACCTGGCAAGGGAGATACCATGATCAAGAAGGTGGTTCACCCATTGCGAGGCTCAGCCATTGCACTGAGGCTGTTGCTGACCCGTGCGAATTCCCCAAATGTGGGAATCTCGATTGCATAATTTCTGGTAGTGGGGGACTGCGTTCGCGCTCTCCCCTGATCATGTTGTTCTAAAGAAATAATAGCTATGAATGGCTTCATCGTGCTATATTGTAGTCCATACCATGTTTTGCATCGCTACGTTTCTTCAAAAGATCACGCAAACGATGACGCCCAAGCAGTGTAATGCATTGCGTTCAAATATGGAACTCTGAGTCTGGAATAACGCATTCATTCATTCATTCATTCATTCATTCATTCATTCATTCATTCATTCATTCATTCATTCATTCATTAATTTCTTTCATTCATTATGGATCCAATCATTGTTTCTGTACAAGTCCCGTCTCTGGCCATGGTAGAACTCTCACTCCTTACGTGCTCCTCTTGTATAAATACTAATATGGTCCCGACAATTCTTGGTTACGGCCATACCACCCTGAGCACGCCCGATCTCGTCTGATCTCGGAGGCTAAGCAGGGTCCGGCCTGGTTAGTACTTGGATGGGTGACCCCCTGGGAATGGCTGATGACCCCCCAAAGTCCCTATCCCTCAACCCAGGGATCGCTCATAAAGGATCGAGAATCAAAACGGACGGCTCCATGTGGTGGCCACCGGTGGGAGGTTTTATTTCCAGAAATATTATGTGCAAGGCCTAGATTATCAAAATCCGCTAGTCTGCTGAATGTTTTGTTTATTATTTTCATACTTTGAGTTGATGTAGCTGATGAGATTCATATTATCAAGTGGAAAAGTGTTTAATTGTTACATTTTTGGGCTGAATTAAGAAAAATAATAAGAATGTATTCAGTGCACTCACTTTGTCTGGATGACAGAGCCATTCACAGAACTCATTATTTTGACCACACAGGGAGTGCAGCCAGCAAAGTGGGGGTGTATTCACACCTCTGGTTGCGGGAGAGAAGACACAAGGACTTCTAATTTCTTTGGTGTGTTTTTTCTTTCCACTACCCCACCCCTTGTGAAAGCCAAGCACACAGAGACTCAAATTCTTTTACAACTTTTATTTTTCACCCAGAATGGGTTTCATTGAAAAGGCAATGCATATAAAACACAAGTAAACAAGATCTGTTTAATTAAAAGCTCGCCCACCACAACAAGGTACAGATCTACAGGCGAGAACACGAGAGCATGAGACGAGAGACAAACATGTACTACCATTTGCAAACATTTAGTTAAACATGGAGCTGACAGACATGCACACATCAAAAGGAAAGGCACATATAAATAACATTAATAATAATGCAAAAATCTCAACAATTGAAGAACACACACTTGCACTTAAAGGGGTAGTTCGGAATTTTGGACATAGGGCCTGATTCCGAAGTGAGCATTGGTATTCTATATCACTGGAGACAGTTTTCAACACATTTCATTCAGTCCTTCTAGTTGCAGAGTTCGCTCGTGCTAGGCTAGCGCAAGTCAACGGGCAATGCTAGCCTGCTATTAAAAGCAGTCTTACCCACTCCACAGTACACCCGAGGTAAATCAATTATAACGACAGACTATACATCTAAATGTCTGTGTTGATAGAATAACGTTAGAAATAAAACTAACCATGCATCGCATGAATCATCGAGGGACTACTTTCTCAGCAGAAGCGGAATTCTACTATGCGCTGGTTAGGTTTGTAACCGAATCACGACAGAAGAACGTAAACAGAGAAGCGTGGGACAGAAGCGCAATTGAACGACTAGGCAACATGATGGTTCAGTGTGCTTTTAGAAATTGTAGAAATAAACGGTACAGATGGGCACCACAAAGTTTCCACCAATTTCCAGTGCGAGATCCAGAAAGGACTCAACTGTGGCTTGTTGCTGCTGGCTTTGACATCAAAACACCGGCTCGTACATGTACGGTTCGTTGGATACAACAAATTCCTCATAATCGTCTTCAAAAGCAGATGCATCGCTAACTCCTCCAAACGTGGCCATATCTTGTTAATTTAATACGCTTGTAGAATTCCTTCGTTCACTGTACTCTGCGTTTGTAGCAATGACAGCGGCAGGTAACCTAGGTATCAGTCCGCCGCTGCCGTAGCCTACGTACAGGAATATAAACACTGCTGCTGAGACCCCGCAATTCCCTCAAAATGCAATGCAATGCAAGGTTGGTTTTATTTCTAACATTATTCTATAAACAGACATTTAGATGTATAGTCTGTCGTTATAATTGATTTACCTCGGGTGTACTGTGGAGTGGGTAAGACTGTTTTTAATTGCAGGCTAGCATTGCCCGTTGACTTGCGCTAGCCTAGCACGAGCGAACTCTGCAACTAGAAGGACTGAATGAAATGTGTTGAAAACTGTCTCCAGTGATATAGAATACCAATGCTCACTTCGGAATCAGGCCCTATGTCCAAAATTCCGAACTACCCCTTTAAGATACAAGTCAACAATTGGCTTGTACAGGCTAAAGTGCAATAATGAACATGATTATCCAAAGACTCAGGTGACCAATCAACAAATAAAGGCTCAAGCTGTTCCTCCCTTTTGTGTTTTTTTGTGTTTTCTTTAGCAAACTTTTGTTAAAACTGAAGCAGACAAATACATACAAACATCACAAACACATGAAGCTGACAAAGACAAACAACATGCATGACAAAAACACAGATTATCTGAACATGAACAACCACTAAAGGGTATGTAAACTGATTGTGTTAGATTGGAACTGATTAAGGTTAAAAAGATTGGCCTTGATATTGAAAATAGACCAGAATGGATACTACAAAGTTTTTTATAAGTTTTTTTGCATTTTTTTGAACGATATAAATAAATAGATAGTGCTTGCTGAAGCACTTTAATAACCCACACAAAGACAGAGACAAACACACACAAACAAGCCTCTTTCTCTCTCTTACAGATGGCACAGGAACAGTGGCATCACAGAGGTAAGTTATTCACAAACACACACACACACACACACACACACACACACACACACACACACACACACACACACACACACACACACACACACACACACACACAGTCCTCCTTTCCAACTCTGCATCCACGACACTCTTAAAGAGTTCAAAGTTGTCATACACCACATTGTCGAAGCCAGGGGTAGTGGACTTCCTAGTGGATGGACAGTAGGAAAACATTTTCTGAATGCTTCCAGCCACTTTGTCCTTGAAAGGGTTGTACCTCTTCCACTGTCCACCACAGTTTGGCATGTGGCAAGCCCCACATGGCCTTGAGGACTTGTTAGGCATGAATGCCTTGACTGTTGGTGCAGGAGGGACAAAGCTCTGGCTGCAGGATGTCCCACGAAACAGGACGGAGGGCGCCTGTGGCTGTGCGGGGAAGACCTGCAGTATGGGTGCTGCCGACACAGGGGGTGGGCCGTAGGTCAACGCAGCGGGTGGCCTCGGCTGGAGGTGGGTAGGCGCAGAAGGCCTCGGCAGAATGGGGGTGAGCGCAGCAGGCTTCGGCCGGGTGGAGGACGACAACCCAGTGGGCTGAACGGGTCGGTTCGCGGGAGTCACAGGCTGTGGCTCATCAACAAATAATCTGGAAACATAAAATACACATGTGATCAGTATTGATATGACGTGTGTGCTATTTGCTTTCCACAGCCAACAGGTGAAACAAAGTGCTTATGACAACTTACCTCCGCTTCTCACCACGTCTCTTTCCAGCCTCGTGATAGATGAGCCGGTACTGGACCTGAGGCCGGTCTGGCGGAGGGAGGGATGTTGGCAGCGCAGGAGCCTCCGGGAACGGTGCGTCCGACAGCACTTTCAGGTGAGGAGTCACCTTGTGGCCGAAGGAGCAGTCGCTCCTTCTGCCACTTCAGCAGCTCCTTCTGCTCTCCCTGCTGGCAGTACTGGAACAGCAGCCACACCAGCCAGCCGACATCATTCTCCACAAGCCACCTGAAGGTCTGACCGGCGTACTACCCGAACGTGATGACCAGCTGACCTTTCCACAGCTCAGCCCCCGACCTCTTGGCAGCCGCCTCTGCTGTCTTGAGATCCAGCCATTTAGGGTCAACAACAGTGCTGCTGCGGGCCTCTGCCACAGACCTTGCTGCCTCTGTACAGTACAGCCTGGCCTCTCCTTGCCGGTACAAAATGATGTTGGGGTACTGGTGTAGCTGTTGATGGCTGACCAGCGATGGTTTAGTGGCCAAGCTCTTCCCGCAGACATCACAGGTAAAGGTCTCCCTGGCGATGGCATGGATCTGGAATAACACTACTGTTTACCAGGTATGCAGCGCATCCCATGCAACAAGAGATTAACACGGTCGCCAAATTGCTTTATGTTACACTTACTCTCGCATCAGCTGTTGTCTAAACAGTCACATTTACCCAAATCAACACATATCCACATCAAATTGTCCAAGAAAACGTTTGCAGGTATGCGACGTATGCCCTTACTCATTGTAAACAGTGTCGTTAGCCGCGCCTAGCTATCGTTACAAAACACACATTAATCAGCTTATTATTTCAACGACCCCTGGGTACATATAGTCATGCCATACACCGTTGGAAAGCTTAGATTACCCCGATTAAAAGGAGACCACCCACGAGTAATATGGTTGCTCGCAGACAAAACGGCGATAGGTTGACTGAAGTCTACCCTGCAGCTAAAAACGCACCCTCTACGTCTTCCCTTTATACACAACGACCGTGTTATGACAAGGTCGAAATCTTTTCTCTTTCTACAAAATCGAAACAGCTTAATACAAACCTTAAAAAAAGGTCGAATTATTAACTAGCAAACGGTGAAGGGGATACAATTTACCTGAGTGAAACCACGTGCTGTAAGCTATTTTCTTTTTCAACTCGAGCTCATTGGTTGCAATAGAGTTCCGGGTGTTGACGTTGTTGGGGCGGGGAAATCGTGGGCACCACCATTTTGGCAGTATTCGATAGTATTGTTGGTTTATTTATTTTTTAACATTTTTTTGGTGAAGCACTGCTTCACCTGTAGTCTTATAGAAGCCTCCACTGCTCCAAACTCTATTTGTGAAACATGCAGACGGCCTAGTGACACTGCCAGCAGGCAGCAGCAAAGAGATGTAGCGACCTCGGTTTATTTCTTCAGCTTTCACATACACACAAACACGCACACAGGGTGCTTGGTCATTCTTTTGTTTTGTTTTTTCGTTGTCTGTTAAACCGCCACGTGGGGCGACGTGTCTGGGAACCTCGCCTCTTGGTCTGAGCATGTGTGGCCATCGCTTCTCGGCCTTTTGGCTAAGACAGTGATCCCCTCCGTTGTCTGTCTATATATTGCCTATTTAGTGGCAAATATATAGCAGGTTAGGAGGATATTGCACCATCTTTTTGGTAAGTTGGGGTCAAATACCAGTTGCTGATACCCTTTACCAAGAAGACCATTGTCCAGTTCGTTTAAGGTAAGGGGATTTTATTGTTGCCTGTACTACCTTGTTTATTCACTGTTTTATTGCTTTTAACCTCTTAATTTTTTAAGAGTGTGGTGTCTCCATCATGTCGGTTAACCCTTCCGGCATGAGGAGGCACCACAGTGTACGTTTTAAGTTTAAGTCAATCAATGGAATTTTAATTCAGATGTCCCGGCTTGATTTTTCAAGGAAGCACATCCAAGGAATCCTGAAGTTTACCGGAAACGATTTGAATTGTATTCTGACTCTGCCCTTTAACAAAGGATTCGATGTTAGCTTCGCAGCCGCAACAACCCTCAAAGAATTTTGGACACGCTACGACACGGTAAAAGACCAGTTTTCAGCATTTGAAGTGGAGAGACTAAATGACGATTCCATTAAAACCGTAATCGTCAGGATGTTCAATGAGACTGTAAATGCTGATGATATTTGTATATGGCTGGCAAGATACTGCACTGTGAGGGCCCAGGCCACCAAGGTGAGAGATGAGGATGGCATCTGGAACTGTGCATGGAGGGTCCCCATACAACAATGGCGGGACCCACATGGCTTCCAGGGCCTGAAACATCTCCCATCCATGATGGCTCTTGGAGAGAACAGGGGCTACATTCACTACCAGGGACAGCCCAAGCTCTGCCACAAGTGTGGCGAGCAAGGGCACCTGGCGGAAGCGTGTACCAAGGTGTTGTGCGGCAAATGTAGAGAAATTGGACACTCTTTTGAAGAATGTACCAATGGCAGGAAGTGCAACCTCTGTGGAGACTCAAACCATCTCTTCAGAGATTGCCCAAAATCTTTTGCCAACAAAGTAAAACAAAATGCAAGGAAAGTGGCAGACGGGGGTGCACAAACAATTAAAGACACCAGGCTGGAAAAAATTACTCTGATTGGGGGAGAGGGGGAGGGGCCTGAGGTTGCCCCACCTAGTGGTGAGGTGAAAGAGGGCGGTGGGGCCCAGGCAGCCGGTGGAGCGGAGATGGACTCCACTTCAGACTCTGACGAAACCGGGAGTCTCGAAACAGTCGGCCGGTCGGAAGAGTCTGAAGTGGAGTCCAGTGAAGCCTCCCTCCCAGGAGCCCAGCCTGGGAAGAGAGCAGTGTCGGAGATGTCCTTGGAAAATGACGGAGCCTCGGAGAAAAGGGGAAGAGCTGGCTCCTCAGACAGTTCACCTGTCGGGGAGCCCAGAGTCTTCCCGAACCACCCCCCCAACACTCTCTCCTTTTTACACATGGCACTGCAGTCAACCCCAAAGGACTCTGTTTTAAACCATGCTCGAGTCTGGGAGGGGAATGAAGGAGACTGAAGAACCCCAGACCGTTTTTAGTCTTTTGATCATAGAACACCAGTATCATTTAACTTGTCACAATTTTACGCTGTTATTAAGAAGTTTTTTAAAACATTTTAACCTTGAATACGAGGATTTAAATGTTTTAACAAACTATCGTTCTATAATCACGGGGTTGCAGGAGCGGGAACCAAAGAGTCCAGTGCGCGGGCAAACATACGGAGAGCCAACAACAGTAAGGCACAATGTGAACCATCATGCCCTCTCCAACAGACTCCGGGACCTGTCATGGATGGCAGCTCACGAGATCCTCCCAGTCAGGGCCGTCATGCACTCCCGGGGGATGGCTGCATCCCCAACCTGCCCTCGGCCAGGTTCTGGCGCACCTGAGTCGGTGAGGCACCGGTTCTGGGAGTGCAGTGCTGCTGGAGACCAGTGGGCAACGGCCGGCTCCCTGCAATTCCCGTACTTTCCAGCAGGGGAGGCCCAGACAGCCCAAAAGGTGCTGTATGGGGTGAGCCAAAAGAGTCAGCTACCACCAGACTTTCCCAAGCAATGGCTCACCCTAGCCGCCATAAAATACGCCATATGGGCCTCCAGAAACCTGCTGGTAAGAAAGCACATGCAGATCCCCCCCGTGGCTGTGATCCGGAAGGCCGCAGCAATGGCCCAAGTGGCCGGTGCTGCAGGCGGCAGGCCTAGGACACGGCCACAAAGAAGAATCGCCTCTGTGCCCATTCGGACGAGGGAGTCGGAGCCACACGCGGAAAGGTCGAGGCAGCGGCGGCCTGGCTCTCCGGGAGAGGCAGGTGGGAAGGAGCAGAGAGGGGAGGAGATCCTCTGAGCCACAGGTCCCGAGAGACCAATGCTGTTGGAGAGAGCAGGATGGGCCGTTTTTATTTTTTTAATTGGGCTTCCTCCCGTCCCTGCACAGCTGTTTTTTGAACCATGTTTTTTAAGCATCACAATGATTTTATAAAACAACAACGTATCCATGTATTTAATTATATTTATATACCTTTTATTCACAATGTGATGGTTTTATACTTGTTGTTTAATTGAAATGTTTTTAAGTGTGTATGCTTTTAAAACAATGACCTGTAGAATGTGATAAGAAAGTTAAATGTAGTAACTTGTGTCAATAAATTTTTTTCAAATGAAAAAAAATCTGTTCTTATCAGTTTAATATCTGATACGTCCCCTACCCGGGGACCATATATTAAATTGATTTTTGGAACTGGGAGATGGAAAAGGGGCTTGCCCCGTCCACTCCACGCATCGACCTGGTATTGCAGTACCTCCAGGACCGGTGCACCCCTCTCTCACTGTGAAAAACAAAACTAAACTCCTCCTGAGAGTACACCCGTCCGCCTGTAGACAATAAAGTGTCATTTACAATTCATAAACGCACTGTTTACAATTATTCCAACGATATTCTGTTGTTTAAGAAAGAAAAAAGGATTCTTTCTGTGGCGTGTCGATAACTCGGATCTCCAGGTTTCCTTTCGTTATGCTTCCATCTCGCTGATTTCAGATTCGCCTGTCATCGTGTGACCGGTGGTCTACAGTGTTTATTAAAGTCTAGACATCTCCGAATGCTTTGCAACCGTTCTCCACGGGAACACGCGTGGGCATCGTTCAGCCCACCTGAACGTGTTCAACTCATACTTACCTGGCAAGGGAGATACCATGATCAAGAAGGTGGTTCACCCATAGCGAGGCTCAGCCATTGCACTGAGGCTGTTGCTGACCCGTGCGAATTCCCCAAATGTGGGAATCTCGATTGCATAATTTCTGGTAGTGGGGGACTGCGTTCGCGCTCTCCCCTGATCATGTTGTTCTAAAGAAATAATAGCTATGAATGGCTTCATCGTGCTATATTGTAGTCCATACCATGTTTTGCATCGCTACGTTTCTTCAAAAGATCACGCAAACGATGACGCCCAAGCAGTGTAATGCATTGCGTTCAAATATGGAACTCTGAGTCTGGAATAACGCATTCATTCATTCATTCATTCATTCATTCATTCATTCATTCATTCATTCATTCATTCATTCATTAATTTCTTTCATTCATTATGGATCCAATCATTGTTTCTGTACAAGTCCCGTCTCTGGCCATGGTAGAACTCTCACTCCTTACGTGCTCCTCTTGTATAAATACTAATATGGTCCCGACAATTCTTGGTTACGGCCATACCACCCTGAGCACGCCCGATCTCGTCTGATCTCGGAGGCTAAGCAGGGTCCGGCCTGGTTAGTACTTGGATGGGTGACCCCCTGGGAATGGCTGATGACCCCCCAAAGTCCCTATCCCTCAACCCAGGGATCGCTCATAAAGGATCGAGAATCAAAACGGACGGCTCCATGTGGTGGCCACCGGTGGGAGGTTTTATTTCCAGAAATATTATGTGCAAGGCCTAGATTATCAAAATCCGCTAGTCTGCTGAATGTTTTGTTTATTATTTTCATACTTTGAGTTGATGTAGCTGATGAGATTCATATTATCAAGTGGAAAAGTGTTTAATTGTTACATTTTTGGGCTGAATTAAGAAAAATAATAAGAATGTATTCAGTGCACTCACTTTGTCTGGATGACAGAGCCATTCACAGAACTCATTATTTTGACCACACAGGGAGTGCAGCCAGCAAAGTGGGGGTGTATTCACACCTCTGGTTGCGGGAGAGAAGACACAAGGACTTCTAATTTCTTTGGTGTGTTTTTTCTTTCCACTACCCCACCCCTTGTGAAAGCCAAGCACACAGAGACTCAAATTCTTTTACAACTTTTATTTTTCACCCAGAATGGGTTTCATTGAAAAGGCAATGCATATAAAACACAAGTAAACAAGATCTGTTTAATTAAAAGCTCGCCCACCACAACAAGGTACAGATCTACAGGCGAGAACACGAGAGCATGAGACGAGAGACAAACATGTACTACCATTTGCAAACATTTAGTTAAACATGGAGCTGACAGACATGCACACATCAAAAGGAAAGGCACATATAAATAACATTAATAATAATGCAAAAATCTCAACAATTGAAGAACACACACTTGCACTTAAAGGGGTAGTTCGGAATTTTGGACATAGGGCCTGATTCCGAAGTGAGCATTGGTATTCTATATCACTGGAGACAGTTTTCAACACATTTCATTCAGTCCTTCTAGTTGCAGAGTTCGCTCGTGCTAGGCTAGCGCAAGTCAACGGGCAATGCTAGCCTGCTATTAAAAGCAGTCTTACCCACTCCACAGTACACCCGAGGTAAATCAATTATAACGACAGACTATACATCTAAATGTCTGTGTTGATAGAATAACGTTAGAAATAAAACTAACCATGCATCGCATGAATCATCGAGGGACTACTTTCTCAGCAGAAGCGGAATTCTACTATGCGCTGGTTAGGTTTGTAACCGAATCACGACAGAAGAACGTAAACAGAGAAGCGTGGGACAGAAGCGCAATTGAACGACTAGGCAACATGATGGTTCAGTGTGCTTTTAGAAATTGTAGAAATAAACGGTACAGATGGGCACCACAAAGTTTCCACCAATTTCCAGTGCGAGATCCAGAAAGGACTCAACTGTGGCTTGTTGCTGCTGGCTTTGACATCAAAACACCGGCTCGTACATGTACGGTTCGTTGGATACAACAAATTCCTCATAATCGTCTTCAAAAGCAGATGCATCGCTAACTCCTCCAAACGTGGCCATATCTTGTTAATTTAATACGCTTGTAGAATTCCTTCGTTCACTGTACTCTGCGTTTGTAGCAATGACAGCGGCAGGTAACCTAGGTATCAGTCCGCCGCTGCCGTAGCCTACGTACAGGAATATAAACACTGCTGCTGAGACCCCGCAATTCCCTCAAAATGCAATGCAATGCAAGGTTGGTTTTATTTCTAACATTATTCTATAAACAGACATTTAGATGTATAGTCTGTCGTTATAATTGATTTACCTCGGGTGTACTGTGGAGTGGGTAAGACTGTTTTTAATTGCAGGCTAGCATTGCCCGTTGACTTGCGCTAGCCTAGCACGAGCGAACTCTGCAACTAGAAGGACTGAATGAAATGTGTTGAAAACTGTCTCCAGTGATATAGAATACCAATGCTCACTTCGGAATCAGGCCCTATGTCCAAAATTCCGAACTACCCCTTTAAGATACAAGTCAACAATTGGCTTGTACAGGCTAAAGTGCAATAATGAACATGATTATCCAAAGACTCAGGTGACCAATCAACAAATAAAGGCTCAAGCTGTTCCTCCCTTTTGTGTTTTTTTGTGTTTTCTTTAGCAAACTTTTGTTAAAACTGAAGCAGACAAATACATACAAACATCACAAACACATGAAGCTGACAAAGACAAACAACATGCATGACAAAAACACAGATTATCTGAACATGAACAACCACTAAAGGGTATGTAAACTGATTGTGTTAGATTGGAACTGATTAAGGTTAAAAAGATTGGCCTTGATATTGAAAATAGACCAGAATGGATACTACAAAGTTTTTTATAAGTTTTTTTGCATTTTTTTGAACGATATAAATAAATAGATAGTGCTTGCTGAAGCACTTTAATAACCCACACAAAGACAGAGACAAACACACACAAACAAGCCTCTTTCTCTCTCTTACAGATGGCACAGGAACAGTGGCATCACAGAGGTAAGTTATTCACAAACACACACACACACACACACACACACACACACACACACACACACACACACACACACACACACACACACACACACACACACAGTCCTCCTTTCCAACTCTGCATCCACGACACTCTTAAAGAGTTCAAAGTTGTCATACACCACATTGTCGAAGCCAGGGGTAGTGGACTTCCTAGTGGATGGACAGTAGGAAAACATTTTCTGAATGCTTCCAGCCACTTTGTCCTTGAAAGGGTTGTACCTCTTCCACTGTCCACCACAGTTTGGCATGTGGCAAGCCCCACATGGCCTTGAGGACTTGTTAGGCATGAATGCCTTGACTGTTGGTGCAGGAGGGACAAAGCTCTGGCTGCAGGATGTCCCACGAAACAGGACGGAGGGCGCCTGTGGCTGTGCGGGGAAGACCTGCAGTATGGGTGCTGCCGACACAGGGGATGGGCCGTAGGTCAACGCAGCGGGTGGCCTCGGCTGGAGGTGGGTAGGCGCAGAAGGCCTCGGCAGAATGGGGGTGAGCGCAGCAGGCTTCGGCCGGGTGGAGGACGACAACCCAGTGGGCTGAACGGGTCGGTTCGCGGGAGTCACAGGCTGTGGCTCATCAACAAATAATCTGGAAACATAAAATACACATGTGATCAGTATTGATATGACGTGTGTGCTATTTGCTTTCCACAGCCAACAGGTGAAACAAAGTGCTTATGACAACTTACCTCCGCTTCTCACCACGTCTCTTTCCAGCCTCGTGATAGATGAGCCGGTACTGGACCTGAGGCCGGTCTGGCGGAGGGAGGGATGTTGGCAGCGCAGGAGCCTCCGGGAACGGTGCGTCCGACAGCACTTTCAGGTGAGGAGTCACCTTGTGGCCGAAGGAGCAGTCGCTCCTTCTGCCACTTCAGCAGCTCCTTCTGCTCTCCCTGCTGGCAGTACTGGAACAGCAGCCACACCAGCCAGCCGACATCATTCTCCACAAGCCACCTGAAGGTCTGACCGGCGTACTACCCGAACGTGATGACCAGCTGACCTTTCCACAGCTCAGCCCCCGACCTCTTGGCAGCCGCCTCTGCTGTCTTGAGATCCAGCCATTTAGGGTCAACAACAGTGCTGCTGCGGGCCTCTGCCACAGACCTTGCTGCCTCTGTACAGTACAGCCTGGCCTCTCCTTGCCGGTACAAAATGATGTTGGGGTACTGGTGTAGCTGTTGATGGCTGACCAGCGATGGTTTAGTGGCCAAGCTCTTCCCGCAGACATCACAGGTAAAGGTCTCCCTGGCGATGGCATGGATCTGGAATAACACTACTGTTTACCAGGTATGCAGCGCATCCCATGCAACAAGAGATTAACACGGTCGCCAAATTGCTTTATGTTACACTTACTCTCGCATCAGCTGTTGTCTAAACAGTCACATTTACCCAAATCAACACATATCCACATCAAATTGTCCAAGAAAACGTTTGCAGGTATGCGACGTATGCCCTTACTCATTGTAAACAGTGTCGTTAGCCGCGCCTAGCTATCGTTACAAAACACACATTAATCAGCTTATTATTTCAACGACCCCTGGGTACATATAGTCATGCCATACACCGTTGGAAAGCTTAGATTACCCCGATTAAAAGGAGACCACCCACGAGTAATATGGTTGCTCGCAGACAAAACGGCGATAGGTTGACTGAAGTCTACCCTGCAGCTAAAAACGCACCCTCTACGTCTTCCCTTTATACACAACGACCGTGTTATGACAAGGTCGAAATCTTTTCTCTTTCTACAAAATCGAAACAGCTTAATACAAACCTTAAAAAAAGGTCGAATTATTAACTAGCAAACGGTGAAGGGGATACAATTTACCTGAGTGAAACCACGTGCTGTAAGCTATTTTCTTTTTCAACTCGAGCTCATTGGTTGCAATAGAGTTCCGGGTGTTGACGTTGTTGGGGCGGGGAAATCGTGGGCACCACCATTTTGGCAGTATTCGATAGTATTGTTGGTTTATTTATTTTTTAACATTTTTTTGGTGAAGCACTGCTTCACCTGTAGTCTTATAGAAGCCTCCACTGCTCCAAACTCTATTTGTGAAACATGCAGACGGCCTAGTGACACTGCCAGCAGGCAGCAGCAAAGAGATGTAGCGACCTCGGTTTATTTCTTCAGCTTTCACATACACACAAACACGCACACAGGGTGCTTGGTCATTCTTTTGTTTTGTTTTTTCGTTGTCTGTTAAACCGCCACGTGGGGCGACGTGTCTGGGAACCTCGCCTCTTGGTCTGAGCATGTGTGGCCATCGCTTCTCGGCCTTTTGGCTAAGACAGTGATCCCCTCCGTTGTCTGTCTATATATTGCCTATTTAGTGGCAAATATATAGCAGGTTAGGAGGATATTGCACCATCTTTTTGGTAAGTTGGGGTCAAATACCAGTTGCTGATACCCTTTACCAAGAAGACCATTGTCCAGTTCGTTTAAGGTAAGGGGATTTTATTGTTGCCTGTACTACCTTGTTTATTCACTGTTTTATTGCTTTTAACCTCTTAATTTTTTAAGAGTGTGGTGTCTCCATCATGTCGGTTAACCCTTCCGGCATGAGGAGGCACCACAGTGTACGTTTTAAGTTTAAGTCAATCAATGGAATTTTAATTCAGATGTCCCGGCTTGATTTTTCAAGGAAGCACATCCAAGGAATCCTGAAGTTTACCGGAAACGATTTGAATTGTATTCTGACTCTGCCCTTTAACAAAGGATTCGATGTTAGCTTCGCAGCCGCAACAACCCTCAAAGAATTTTGGACACGCTACGACACGGTAAAAGACCAGTTTTCAGCATTTGAAGTGGAGAGACTAAATGACGATTCCATTAAAACCGTAATCGTCAGGATGTTCAATGAAACTGTAAATGCTGACGATATTTGTATATGGCTGGCAAGATACTGCACTGTGAGGGCCCAGGCCACCAAGGTGAGAGATGAGGATGGCATCTGGAACTGTTCATGGAGGGTCCCCATACAACAATGGCGGGACCCACATGGCTTCCAGGGCCTGAAACATCTCCCATCCATGATGGCTCTTGGAGAGAACAGGGGCTACATTCACTACCAGGGACAGCCCAAGCTCTGCCACAAGTGTGGCGAGCAAGGGCACCTGGCGGAAGCGTGTACCAAGGTGTTGTGCGGCAAATGTAGAGAAATTGGACACTCTTTTGAAGAATGTACCAATGGCAGGAAGTGCAACCTCTGTGGAGACTCAAACCATCTCTTCAGAGATTGCCCAAAATCTTTTGCCAACAAAGTAAAACAAAATGCAAGGAAAGTGGCAGACGGGGGTGCACAAACAATTAAAGACACCAGGCTGGAAAAAATTACCCTGATTGGGGGAGAGGGGGAGGGGCCTGAGGTTGCCCCACCTAGTGGTGAGGTGAAAGAGGGTGGTGGGGCCCAGGCAGCCGGTGGAGCGGAGATGGACTCCACTTCAGACTCTGACGAAACCGGGAGTCTCGAAACAGTCGGCCGGTCGGAAGAGTCTGAAGTGGAGTCCAGTGAAGCCTCCCTCCCAGGAGCCCAGCCTGGGAAGAGAGCAGTGTCGGAGATGTCCTTGGAAAATGACGGAGCCTCGGAGAAAAGGGGAAGAGCTGGCTCCTCAGACAGTTCATCTGTCGGGGAGCCCAGAGTCTTCCCGAACCACCCCCCCAACACTCTCTCCTTTTTACACATGGCACTGCAGTCAACCCCAAAGGACTCTGTTTTAAACCATGCTCGAGTCTGGGAGGGGAATGAAGGAGACTGAAGAACCGCAGACCGTTTTTAGTCTTTTGATCATAGAACACCAGTATCATTTAACTTGTCACAATTTTACGCTGTTATTAAGAAGTTTTTTAAAACATTTTAACCTTGAATACGAGGATTTAAATGTTTTAACAAACTATCGTTCTATAATCACGGGGTTGCAGGAGCGGGAACCAAAGAGTCCAGTGCGCGGGCAAACATACGGAGAGCCAACAACAGTAAGGCACAATGTGAACCATCATGCCCTCTCCAACAGACTCCGGGACCGGTCATGGATGGCAGCTCACGAGATCCTCCCAGTCAGGGCCGTCATGCACTCCCGGGGGATGGCTGCATCCCCAACCTGCCCACGGCCAGGTTGTGGCGCGCCTGAGTCGGTGAGGCACCTGTTCTGGGAGTGCAGCGCTGCTGGAGACCAGTGGGCAACGGCCGGCTCCCTGCAATTCCCGTACTTACCAGCAGGGGAGGCCCTGACAGCCCAAATGGTGCTGTATGGGGTGAGCCAAAAGAGTCAGCTACCACCAGACTTTCCCAAGCAATGGCTCACCCTAGCCGCCATAAAATACGCCATATGGGCCTCCAGAAACCTGCTGGTAAGAAAGCACATGCAGATCCCCCCCGTGGCAGTGATCCGGAAGGCCGCAGCAATGGCCCAAGTGGCCGGTGCTGCAGGCGGCAGGCCTAGGACACGGCCACAAAGAAGAATCGCCTCTGTGCCCATTCGGACGAGGGAGTCGGAGCCACACGCGGAAAGGTCGAGGCAGCGGCGGCCTGGCTCTCCGGGAGAGGCAGGTGGGAAGGAGCAGAGAGGGGAGGAGATCCTCTGAGCCACAGGTCCTGAGAGACCAATACTGTTGGAGAGAGAGCAGGATGGGGCGTTTTTATTTTTTTAATTGGGCTTCCTCCCGTCCCTGCACAACTGTTTTTGAACCATGTTTTTTAAGCATCACAATGATTTTATAAAACAACAACGTATCCATGTATTTAATTATATTTATATACCTTTTATTCACAATGTGATGGTTTTATACTTGTTGTTTAATTGAAATGTTTTTAAGTGTGTATGCTTTTAAAACAATGACCTGTAAAATGTGATAAGAAAGTTAAATGTAGTAACTTGTGTCAATAAATTTTTTTCAAATGAAAAAAAATCTGTTCTTATCAGTTTAATATCTGATACGTCCCCTACCCGGGGACCATATATTAAATTGATTTTTGGAACTGGGAGATGGAAAAGGGGCTTGCTCCGTCCACTCCACGCATCGACCTGGTATTGCAGTACCTCCAGGACCGGTGCACCCCTCTCTCACTGTGAAAAACAAAACTAAACTCCTCCTGAGAGTACACCCGTCCGCCTGTAGACAATAAAGTGTCATTTACAATTCATAAACGCACTGTTTACAATTATTCCAACGATATTCTGTTGTTTAAGAAAGAAAAAAGGATTCTTTCTGTGGCGTGTCGATAACTCGGATCTCCAGGTTTCCTTTCGTTATGCTTCCATCTCACTGATTTCAGATTCGCCTGTCATCGTGTGACCGGTGGTCTACAGTGTTTATTAAAGTCTAGACATCTCCGAATGCTTTGCAACCGTTCTCCACGGGGACACGCGTGGGCATCGTTCAGCCCACCTGAACGTGTTCAACTCATACTTACCTGGCAAGGGAGATACCATGATCAAGAAGGTGGTTCACCCATAGCGAGGCTCAGCCATTGCACTGAGGCTGTTGCTGACCCGTGCGAATTCCCCAAATGTGGGAATCTCGATTGCATAATTTCTGGTAGTGGGGGACTGCGTTCGCGCTCTCCCCTGATCATGTTGTTCTAAAGAAATAATAGCTATGAATGGCTTCATCGTGCTATATTGTAGTCCATACCATGTTTTGCATCGCTACGTTTCTTCAAAAGATCACGCAAACGATGACGCCCAAGCAGTGTAATGCATTGCGTTCAAATATGGAACTCTGAGTCTGGAATAACGCATTCATTCATTCATTCATTCATTCATTCATTCATTCATTCATTCATTCATTAATTTCTTTCATTCATTATGGATCCAATCATTGTTTCTGTACAAGTCCCGTCTCTGGCCATGGTAGAACTCTCACTCCTTACGTGCTCCTCTTGTATAAATACTAATATGGTCCCGACAATTCTTGGTTACGGCCATACCACCCTGAGCACGCCCGATCTCGTCTGATCTCGGAGGCTAAGCAGGGTCCGGCCTGGTTAGTACTTGGATGGGTGACCCCCTGGGAATGGCTGATGACCCCCCAAAGTCCTTATCCCTCAACCCAGGGATCGCTCATAAAGGATCGTGAATCAAAACGGACGGCTCCATGTGGTGGCCACCGGTGGGAGGTTTTATTTCCAGAAATATTATGTGCAAGGCCTAGATTATCAAAATCCGCTAGTCTGCTGAATGTTTTGTTTATTATTTTCATACTTTGAGTTGATGTAGCTGATGAGATTCATATTATCAAGTGGAAAAGTGTTTAATTGTTACATTTTTGGGCTGAATTAAGAAAAATAATAAGAATGTATTCAGTGCACTCACTTTGTCTGGATGACAGAGCCATTCACAGAACTCATTATTTTGACCACACAGGGAGTGCAGCCAGCAAAGTGGGGGTGTATTCACACCTCTGGTTGCGGGAGAGAAGACACAAGGACTTCTAATTTCTTTGGTGTGTTTTTTCTTTCCACTACCCCACCCCTTGTGAAAGCCAAGCACACAGAGACTCAAATTCTTTTACAACTTTTATTTTTCACCCAGAATGGGTTTCATTGAAAAGGCAATGCATATAAAACACAAGTAAACAAGATCTGTTTAATTAAAAGCTCGCCCACCACAACAAGGTACAGATCTACAGGCGAGAACACGAGAGCATCAGACGAGAGACAAACATGTACTACCATTTGCAAACATTTAGTTAAACATGGAGCTGACAGACATGCACACATCAAAAGGAAAGGCACATATAAATAACATTAATAATAATGCAAAAATCTCAACAATTGAAGAACACACACTTGTACTTAAAGGGGTAGTTCGGAATTTTGGACATAGGGCCTGATTCCGAAGTGAGCATTGGTATTCTATATCACTGGAGACAGTTTGCAACACATTTCATTCAGTCCTTCTAGTTGCAGAGTTCGCTCGTGCTAGGCTAGCGCAAGTCAACGGGCAATGCTAGCCTGCTATTAAAAAGCAGTCTTACCCACTCCACAGTACACCCGAGGTAAATCAATTGTAACGACAGACTATACATCTAAATGTCTGTGTTGATAGAATAATGTTGGAAATAAAACTAACCATGCATCGCATGAATCATCGAGGGACTACTTTCTCAGCAGAAGCGGAATTCTACTATGCGCTGGTTAGGTTTGTAACCGAATCACGACAGAAGAACGTAAACAGAGAAGCGTGGGACAGAAGCGCAATTGATGTGTGGGAATCTCGATTGCATAATTTCTGGTAGTGGGGGACTGCGTTCGCGCTCTCCCCTGATCATGTTGTTCTAAAGAAATAATAGCTATGAATGGCTTCATCGTGCTGCCTATTGCAGTCCATACCATGTTTTGCAACTCTACGTTTCTTCAAAAGATCACGCAAACGATGACGCCCAAGCAGTGTAATGCATTGCGTTCAAATATGGAACTCTGAGTCTGGAATAACGTATTCATTCATTCATTCATTCATTCATTCATTCATTCATTCTTTTTCAACTCGAGCTCATTGGCTGCAATGGCTGCAATAGAGTTCCGGGTGTTGACGTTGTTGGGGCGGGGAAAACTATATACACATTCTTAAGAAAAGCACGAACGAAGATGCATCATAACATGCATCAACAGACCTAAAAATAAGCATATTATTCAACAATTTGAGACCTCAGATAGGATATCTTCCTGCGGAGCCCTTCATTTTCTAAAGGGTCCGCAGAGAGGTCCGCCGAGTGGCCAGGAGTTCTTACACATTCAGAAGTGTTGCTGAGGACAGCTGCCTCACAACAAACCAAAAGCCTTTGTTAACCATATGGTCATCTAAGTCATCATTCCTTAAGATGTCATAAATATGGGGTTGGCCGTTCCTTATCAATTGCGTCTCTGCGCTTCTCTGGGGATCAAGGATAACGGGCCCAAACCAACACAGGACATCAAAGGAACAGAGTGAGAACTGATTTCCACTAACCTCAAAGGATTTTGAACGACCCTGCAGAATAACAGGTTGACAAGACCACATGGGAAAATACAAACATACCAAACTTAAATTTGAACATTATCAAAATATCTTAATATTAAAAATCTGCATTTCAATATTAGGCATCATACTTCTGTTGTTACCGGAACGTTGTCAGTCGGGGACAGTCGGGGTTACGTACGGCTGTGCGTTTTGGTTGACCATTAAACTGGTTGTCATATATTGTAATAATCGAGTTTCCTACATAGCCCGTTGTGTAATGAAAAACGAAACACGTATATTGTCAATCATAATTAGGATGTATTATGGATTACATTTTATTGTACTTATGTAATTTAATTGTAAATATTGCCAATTATTAACCATAGATTACGTGAAGACTTTTATTAAACTATTGTTATTTTCATAGTTTGTAATGAAATATATATTTTATTCTTTCTTATTTTGGTATTTTGGACCTCGTCAGGTCTGTTGAACTATGCATTTCTACCGCTTGTCCTCAGGATCCTCTATTGGGGGGGACTCTTCCGCACTCCTACGAGGCAGGTTATCCCAGAATTCTCCTAATAAGAATCCCCAGGCCTGGATAATCCCCGGACTTCTGTGGACGAGCGGTATCCATGCTATGGACAACTTTAAAGGCTAACCGTTCATGATGGAGTTTAGATAATTATTCCTATCTTAAGATCACCGTGTAACTGTCGTACAGGGATCTGGTTTGATGTAAGACCCCTGGGTTGGTGTCCTTTTGTAGGACTTCTTTCGGTTCTGGAATCCGGCTTTCCTTTCAATGGTGCCTGCATCCAGCTTGTATTGCATCTCGACGACCGCGTGGTTAGAGTCTCGGTAGAACTTTTCCAAGAACGTCAGGATCACCAAATGCTGAATAGTTCTTCAAGGAAAGGGTTCAAATCCGGGATTGCTTTTAACTCACTTTATTGTTAAAGTAGGCATGTTTCGGTATGGTAACTGACTATGGAACGAAAGTCTAGGAGTCGTGTCGAACACGTGTGAGAGATAATAACTCTAGCTACTTCCAGCCACGGGCAGAGGCCCGTGACTGTCCGCGGGCGTGCGTGTAAATCTCTGGCGCTCTCCACCTCGAGTCCACAGGTAGAGACCGTCAAGTGGGCGTGGCCTATGTAGTGGGCGTGGCCCGGGGTGACGTAATGGCTTCAGCTTCTTCGCCTAACTAAAGGTGATGCCTTCTGTGGTGGAGCAGCCTTCAATAAGGTCCTTCTCCCCTTGTGGCTATGTATAGTATTTACGGCTTATATGTTTGGTCCTGCTTCATTGGGTCTATGTTGCCCCTTTCACACCGCCGCAAAATCGGGGCCGGTTCCGGGCCAGTTCGGAGCTAGGGCCAGGGCTTTGGTTTCACACCGCCAAAGAACCGGCTCCGGCCCCTAAAAACCGGTTCAACTCTGGCCCCACTTTTGAGCTGGGCTAGAACTAGAACCGCTTTTACGCCGGGGGCAGGGGGCGGAGTTATCCGTACCTTCATAAACACGAAGACCAACGAAGACCGGCATTTTTTAAAACACCGAAGTAAACAATGGACGTGAATCCGTGTATGGTTCTTTTTTGTTTTTTTCTGATTTTGTTTTAAATCGGAATATTCAAAGAACGAACCATACACGGATGGAATCGACCTTCAACGCGTCAACGCGCCAACGCAGCTAGATGAGTCCATGTCCATGCAAGTGAACGGAGCGTTCCCTCTTCGTCATAACTATCAAACCAACCATCCTTCACATTCACAGAGCGAACATTATGAAAGTAAAATGCACATTTCTCGCTAAAAATGTTTTCATAAACGCATTTAATGGCGTAACTATGTTACTATTTCCACCCAGAATAAAGAAAGATGTCGGCCGTATGCTTCTGTCCAAGCTCACTAGCGGAGACGTTTGCAGTGACGTCATGACGTTGCTCACGCCGGCTCCATGGCTGGCTCTGGCCGGTGTGAAACCAACTGGTTCTTAAGTGGGATAAGGCTGGAACCTGTTTGGAACTGGCCCTAGCACCAGCCCGGAACTGGCTCTTGGTTCTTTTTGGTGTGAAAGCAGCATGAGTGGGTAGCTTAGATTCTTAAAATACGTAACAGCTTTTTTCTTTTTCAACTCAACCTCATTGGCTGCAATGGCCTGCCGTGCGTTGATCTTTAGCGCCCACTGTTTTGGAGAATTTAAGCAACATACAGACACTGACAACGTCTCTCCAAACTCTATTTGTGAAACATGTGGACAGTGTAGTGAAGCTCCTTATATCCCCAATCCTTACACAATACAAAGTTGGACTTTCATCAAATATTGATGTGGATAGCATGTTTTTCTGGGTCGTACTGTGTGGATGTCAGCATATTCTCATGTCTTCTGGATCCCAATGTGACCTTATATATATTATCCTTATACAAACAGAGATGATGCACACGTGTGAATGTAAGCATTGTCTTCAGAGAGTACATCAGATGGGAATAGACTTGACCCACTCACTGGTGCCACATGGCACATCAGGTGGGAATGGACTGGACCCGCTCACTGGCGCCACATGGCACATAACATCTAGGGCAGAGGTGATCAGCTATTTTCCACTATTAAAGTATCTATATGATATGTAGGCCTAATAATAATCATAGTTTAACATAAAATGTAAGGTTAATTTCTACCACACTAGCAGGGAGCAGCAGAGAGCTGCAATGACGGCGGTCCACTGCAGTCCATCCCAGGTTTTGCAACGCTACGTTTCTTCAAAAGATCACGCAAACGATGACGCCCAAGCAGTGTAATGCATTGCGTTCAAATATGTAACTCTGAGTCTGGAATAACGTATTCATTCATTCATTTCTTTCATTCATTATGGATCTAATCATTTTTTCAGTAGCCTACAAGTCCCGTCTCTGGCCACGGCAGCGCTCTCACTCCTTACGTGCTCCTCCTGTATAAATGCTAATATGGTAATATGGTATGCTAATAATTGCTTACGGCCATACCATCCTGAGCACGCCCGATCTCGTCTGATCTCGGAAGCAAAGCAGGGTCGGGCCTGGTTAGTACTTGGATGGGTGACAGCCTGGGAATACCAGGGGTCTCATTTATAAAACTGTGCGTGGGATCGCTACTAAAAGTGTAGGCCTACGTACGCCCAAAAGCCAAGTTTTGCGTGCGCCAAAAAATATTCCGATTTATAAAACCCTGCGTACGCACACCGTACGCAATCTTTGCTTTATAAATCACAGAGTGCCTACAAGTGTGCGCAGCTGAATCAGCTTCACGTTCCGCCCTGTAGGCCTACACGCCCCTTTTTAACCATAAATGGTCAATGCAAATGACCTCATGAATTCGATCTGCATATAAAACAGACTCAGATGCAAGTATTATGTCTTGTCGGAAACAATGGCAGAAGTAGGCCTACTGAGAAAAGCAAAAAAGCGAAATTACACGGAGGTTGAAGTGGAGACACTTGTGGGTGAGATGGAGGCCCGAAAGGTAGTTTTGTTCGGCGGTCACGGGATTGGGATCGCCAACAACAAAAAGCAGAGTGAGTGGCAACATGTTGCTGCAGCAGTGAACTCTGTCAGTAGCACGGAGCGCACAGTCCCAGAATTAAAAAAGAAGTGGTCTGACATAGAGTTATATATTTTTATGTAGCCTAGTGTTATGGTCCCTAAATACCCTCTCCCTCCGAATCCTGCCATTTGCATGGTCCGCCAGAAGTGCCATATAGTGCAGCATTACCACGGCGCAGACCTCTGTATTTATAGGGTTACGGTAATAAGACTGACCGAGAACACCTTGGACAATCAGTTTGTAATCACCCACGTAAAATGTTCTTGAACATAACCCCTTTTTAATGCGTGATTTGTCATGAAAAGCATCAAGAGTAACGGACAACGTTTGTGATGAGGAGTGTGGTTTTCCACACTTGGGATTTAATTGACATTTGATTATGTGTTTACAGTGTCACATAAAAATATTATGTTATTGACACATGTTGGACAGATGCTTTATTCCATGCAGTCGCGCCGTCAGTGGACAGTATGGAGTGACGGGATTAAATATAGAGATTTTTTTTTAATTTGTATTCTAAGGAGATGTTTCTGGAGTAATAACGCAGTAGATTTAAATTATTCTGATTTAACGCATGATACGGGTTGAAATACAATTTATGAAGGGCGATGATAAAACATAGGCTAATCGTTCTTCTCACTCTACAATTCTTCGGTCTGACTTCAGTTCACCACCACACCATCTGTGTCGCCAATTCTCCTTTTCCTCCAAACCATGCGTACGCATGGGTTAGAGTTTGCTCAGGGCTGCGCACATTTTCCCGTCAAGTTGGTTTTTTATAGATCACAACCTTGGCGTGGAAAGTCACGTACGCCAATTTCAGCTCCATTTTGTGCGTACGCAACGGTTATAAATGAGAACCCAGGTGCTGTAAGCATTATTATTTTTCAACTCGAGCTCATTGGCTGCAATGGTCTGCCATGCTTTGATCTTTAGCACCCACTGTTTTGGAGAATTTAAGCAACATACAGACACTGACAACGTCTCTCCAAACTCTATTTGTGAAACATGTGGAGAGTGTAGTGACGCTGCTAGCAGGGAGCAGCAGAGAGCTGCAATGACGGCGGTCCACTGTTGTCCATCCCAGGTTTTGCAACGCTACGTTTCTTCAAAAGATCATGAAAAGTCATGAGGGGATTTGGGTTTTTTCGATACCTGTAAGTACAATATCGTCTGTGTAAGCACACGGTCTGTAAAACACAAGGTGACATTAGCTTTTAGAACATTGATTTTGGATTAAGGTCATAGTCTACGTTTGCAGTTTTATTGGGTTTACATTATCTCTCCCAGTTCTCCGTATTTTTCCACAAGACAAGGGCGCTGGGGATTGTCTTTCCCTCAATAAAACTGTTTCTGTGGACACGTCTTGTGATGAATGTGTTTAACGATTTTGAAAGCGTGTTCAGAGATATGCAAATGAAAGCATATTTTGCTTTGGTCCCGAGTCCTGTAAGGTGTCCACTACTTCCGTCCCATCCCGGTGAACATACAACAGATTTTCGGCAGTTGGATCCTGATGTTAAAGATGTTAAAGATGTTAAAGATGTTCCCTGTCTGACCTTCAATTAAAAAATAACTCTGCTCCCAATATCATGTGGTTTTATTCCTAGTTTTGAGGCGTAGTTTTGGTAAACTGCTTACATTTGCACACAAAAGCAGATAAATAAAAACTCCATTGAAATTATAATCTATTTTTTCTTTTATTCTCTTTTTTTCATTAATGGAATCTCTACAACAATAGAAGGCCTTTACTGGCTTTACTCTTGGCTACTACCATATATACAGACATACTACCACATTTTTTAATTTAGCAATCGCACATAATTATTTTCAATTGATACAACTATATTTTAATGACTGGCCATTTTACTCAAGATTGTGACAAACAAAATAAATTGAGTTGTATGTTTTGTTTATGTGAAGCAAACAATAATAATGAAAATTTGAATGTAAAATAACTATTAACATTTTGAACATTACTAGGTTAATACTAATATATGAATGTGATCAAAAAAGTCCCTAAAACACCACCCTTCGCTTCCTTTTTGGTGATAGGTACAACAATCAATCAACAAGTCAGATTGAATGAACTGTCTCTGTTATATTAGTACACAATCTTTAAATAAATACTTAAGATATGTAACGCATCAATACAACAATCTGTATACAACCAAAGCCAAACAAAGGCACTGTTAGGTAAAGCACAACAAGCACATGGAAACATCCTTTCTGTTCATGGCAGACCTTCTACACCTCATCCCGGGACGCCTCGTCCTGGGACGAGTGTCCACAGCACTCAGGACAGCAGCAGCAGCTGCGGCAGCAGTAGCGTTGAAGTGGACTCAGAGGTCCTGTTGAGCCCCCTCCAGCCTGGGGCTCTCGTTGGTTTACTGCTCCCCCCTGTGGCTGTACCTCTCTGTGGGGCTTGAAGCTAATCTTAGGGTGCTGACATGCGGTCAGACCACATACAGAGTTAGATTAGATGCACCAAACACCGACACTAGTTTAGACAACATTGTAGTTCATGTCGGCACCAACAATGCTAGGACAAGACAAACTGAGGTCACAAAAAGCAACATAGCTAGGCTTTGTGACTTCGCCAGAAAGATGTGTCGGCATCGATTAATTCTCTCTGGCCCTCTACCCGATAAGGGTAATGATGAGCGTTATAGTAGATTATTGTCTCTAAATCGCTGGCTGGCACGATATAGTTCAGAGCAGGGCTTTGGTTTCATAGATAACTGGCCCTCCCTGTGGGGTCGCCCTGGTGTGCTCATGAGAGACGGCCTACACCCTACTGGGTTAGGCTCCTCAATTATGTCAAAAAACATAGACAGATGTCTTAGTCAGGCGTGACTCATCCACTCACAGCACGCTGGGCTGCAGGAGTTTAGCAAACCTGCTAGCCACATGATAGTTTACGTTGCAGAGTCTGGAACAGCAGATGGGTTAGCTGAACCAGTATCTATTGCACCAATTGTTTCAGAGCTAAGTGTTAACCAGACTCCCTCTGAAATTAACGCTGTACCTATATGTACGGTGGGGCGGCCTCGCACTGTCTCGAGGTGTAAAACCCGCAGGCGAGGGCCGCGACCAGTATGTCGAACTCTGGCGATCCCACTGATCGCCTCAGAGCTGTGTTAACCAGACTCCCTCTGAAAATAATAAAATGGAAGCACTCAGAATAGGGTTCATGAACATAAGGTCGCTTTCATCTAAAGCGCTCTTGGTCCATGATCTAATTATTGATAAAAAGATCGACATACTGGGCCTTGGTGAAACCTGGTTAAAGCCAGATGAGTTTCTAGCCCTAAACGAAGCTACTCCACCCCATTACGTTAGCACCCAAGTATCTAGAGAAGTTAAGAAAGGTGGTGGAGTAGCCCTGATATCTAATTCTAAGCTTAATTTAAAGCCAAAGAATAGATATATTTTCAAATCCTTTGAGGTGCTACCGCTCTGCACTTCAGCTCCCCGAGAAGCGAAACGAGTTCCAGACTCTTTCGTTTTAGCTGTAGTATACCGTCCCCCAGGACCGTATTCAGTTTTTGTTGATGAGTTTTCTGACTTTGCAACTGATCTGGCTACATACTCAGACAATATTTTGCTTATTGGGGATTTCAACATTCATGTGAATAACCCATCTGATGCCCTCGCAAGGGCTTTTCTGTCCATTACAGATACACTTGGCTTCAAACAGCTCGTCCAGCACCCAACCCACATCGGTGGAAACACGCTGGATCTCGTTCTGACCCACGGTGTAGACATTTCACAGCTAGTGGTCTCTTCCTACACCTCAGCTTTATCAGACCACTTTTTGCTCACTTTCCAGGTGGTGGTATCCTGCCCCTGCGACGATCAGCAAGCTACTTTCAGCTGTCGCCGCATCACACCTGCAACCATTACAGCTATGGCAGATAAGTTATCTGGTTCACTTGCACCTCTTTGTAACTATAGTGGTTCTGTGGAGTGCCTTACTGATGACCTCAACATTGCCTTGTCTGTTGCCATTGATTCAGTTGCTCCGAACGGAACTAAAAAACGAACATTGAAAAAACCAGCCCCCTGGTTTAATGCAGAAACGCGCACTCCTTGAACGCAAATGGCGCTCGACTAAACTTGAGGTCTTTCATCTTGCATGGCATAACAGTCTGCTCACCTGGGGTGAGCAGACTGTTATGGGTGCGCTGACTATTGCCAGGAACGCCTACTTTTCCAGTATCATCAACTTGAATAGAAACAATCCCAAGTTTATTTTTGGCACGGTGAGGAGTCTCACTCAGAAACAGACTCAGACAGTGGGCTCCTCGATCGTGGCAGGTGAATTCATGGATTTCTTTGAGAGTATTCAATCAATTAGAGAGGAAATTGATGCTTGCCGCGCTGCTTGTCCTACACATTCTGTGGGGCAGGATGGGGAACTCTGACGCAACTCTCCTGGAGTTCAAGGCAATTCCTTTGGTGGAACTTGAAAGGGTGATAAAGGCATCAAAGCCAACAACCTGTATGTTGGATCCTCTCCCTTCCAGGGTTCTCAAGGAACTTCTTCCCACGGTGGGGCCTGCAATCCTCTCGCTTATGAATCTCTCGTTTTCAACAGGAATTGTTCCAATTCAATTCAAATTACTTTATTTTTCCGTTAGGAACTTCAGATGTGGAGGAGCAGCAGGGTGTGTCCATACCCAACAGTACATACAATAAACAAAAGAAAAACACGCACACACTCGCAAACATACACCGTCAGCCCTGCAGAAAATAAAAATAAAAATCCTTGCCTAAGCCTAATAAATAAATAGTATTATTACCTCCATAGTGGAGGATGAATAAATAAATCATTTAAAAAGATTCCAGGTATTAAAACAAGAGGATACAGTTCAAGGAGGGGTTAAACCATTCAAGAGTCTTATGGATGCCGGGACAAAACTTGACAGGGCTCTGTTTGTCCTTACTGTAGGGGCTCTGTATCTGCGGCCTGAGGGTAAGAGGGAATACTGGCTGTGTAGAGTGTGTGGGATGTCAAGGGTGATTTGTGTTGATTTCTGCTTAGTCCTTTTGTTGTACATATTGATGAGGGATTCCTGCTGTTGTCCAATTATTTTGCTGCTCAGTTTGATGATTCTGTTTAGTGGGTTCCTATGGATGTTGGACAGTGCTCCGAACCAGGAGGTGATGTTAAAGGTGATTATGGATTCAATGAAACATCTGTAGAATGCTGTCAGAACGGATTGGTGGACCTGGAGTTTGCAGAGTTTACGAAGGAAAAAGAGACGTTGCTGGCACTTGGAGTGGATGATATCAGTATTTGTTTTGAAGTTGAGTTTGTGATCGATTGTTTTCCCAAGGTATCTGTATGTGTCAACCCTCTCTATCGGCTGGTTGTTAACAGTCAGAGTGGGGAAGGTGGAGGGGGCCTTACGGAAGTCTATAATTAGTTATTTTGTTTTGGTGATGTTGAGGTCAAGGCAGTTCCGCCTGCACCAGTCTAAAAAGGTGGCCAGCTCGGACTCTAACTGATCTGATGAGTTGGTGGAGTCCTTGATGACAGTGTCGTCAGAATACTTGATGTATGTGATGTCTGGGTTTGTGCTCCCAAGTCGACCGCGAGGGGTGAAGAAGAAAAAAAAAATATATATATTTTTTTTTAAATAAAATAAGTAAAAAAATAAATAAAATAATTTGTGCGGGACATATACGCGCGGTAGCGCATGCGCTGTCAACAGCATTTGAAAGCCGTCAACAGTAGTTACGCACTCCTAAACGTTGGCATGGCTGAGGGGAAACGAGCTAAGACCTACCATTTTCACCCTGAGTGGGAGGAAGATTATTGAATATTGTTGAGAAGGTGCCGTGCGCAGACGGAATGAAACCCCCACTGAAGTCCGTAGGTTCACGATGCAACCCTTTTCTCGGGAGGTTGCTAAACTCCTTTTCTCGGGAGGTTGGCTACTTGAAAAGTAGATCTTGGGTCAAAAAAGGTTGGGCACCCTTGGTGTAGAGTGTATAAAGAACTGGTGAGATGACAGAGCCCTGTGGAGCACCTGTAGAGATCCTTCTGGATGAGCTAAGGTGGCCGTTAACTCTCACTCTCTGGTGTCTGTCTGTCAGGAATGAGAGGACCCAGAGTATGAGGTGGGGATTGACATCCATCTGGCTTAGTTTTTTTCCCATTAGATGGGGTTGCACAGTGTTAAAGGCACTTGAGAAGTCTATGAACACCAGCCGCAGAAATGACTTGGGCTTCTCAAGGTGGGTGTAAGCTCTGTGCAGCAGCCTTACTGTGGCGTCGTCTACCCCTCTGTGACGTTTGTACGCAAACTGAAGCGGGTCAGCACACTTACTGACCTCTGCCTGTAATTGTGTGAGAATTAGCCTCTCAAAGCCTTTCATGACCAGGGATGGTAAGGCCACAGGTCGATAGTCATTATCACAGGTTGGTTGACTCTTTTTGGGCACAGGGCATATGATGGAAGTCTTCCAGACTGAGGGGATAGAGCGTTCCGCCAGTGAGCGGTTAAAAAGGTGGCAGTAGACACCAGCAAGCTGGTTGCTGCAGGCCTTCAGCAAGCGGCCACAGATCTGGTCTGGCCCTGGTGCTTTATTTGGCTTCATCCTTCTCAACACCAGCTCAACCTCCGCCTGCTGCAGCTCCCGATTTACATAGCCCGGTATCCTAGCAGTGAGCTCCTCCATTAGCTTCTCCCTCTCCTGTGTTTGGTCCAATTTCTCAAACCTGCAGTAGAACTGGTTAAGGTTCTCTGCCATGTCAATGCAGTCTTTTGCCCCGGTGGTGGGAAGAGCTGAGTTGTTAATGGGGAGGCCAGCTAGGGTTTTGACACCTTGCCATGCATCTCTTGGATTACCCTCCAGAAAGAGTTTCTCAACTCTCTTCCTGTATTCCATCTTTGCTGCTTTTAATTGTTTATTCAGTTTTTTTTTAATGAGTTTAGACTCAATTTTATTTCCAGAGAAGAATGCAATTTTCTTTTCATTCAGTGTTGATTTCAGGGCTTTTGTAATCCAAGGCTTGTTGTTAGAAAAAACCTTAACAGTCTTAGTAGGGACAACCATTGCCTCACAGAAAGTTATGTAGTCAGTTACCACATCAGTAGCCTCCTCTAGGCTGTTACCCTGCGTTAGCACCTCCCACTCAGTGCACTCGAAGCAGGCCTGAAGAGTGTCAATTGCAGCAGAATCCCACTTTTTCACCTGCTTCTTTATAACACCCTCCCTTTGAAGCTTTGTGCGATAAGCGGGGATAAGATGGACAACGTTATGGTCCGCAGTACTGAGAGGAGGTTTTCTAAATGCCTTGTATGCGTTCTTTACATTACCATAACAGAGGTCAATTGTTTTATCGCCTCTGGTAGTGCATGTAACATATTGTTGGTAAGTAGGAAGTATTTTATTTAGTCTACAGGCATTAAAATCCCAGAGGATGAGAACAGGTGAGTCAGGGGATGCGCATTCAATTTTGTGGACACATGCAGCTATGGCCTCAGATGCGCGTGTGACGTTGCCTGACGGAGGAATGTAAACAAGCAATAGGGACAATTGACTAAACTCACGAGGTAAATATTTGGGTCTAAATGACACGGCAAGCAGCTCTAAGTCAGGTGTGCAGCAAGAGTCCTTCACAACAGCAGTTTTGCTCCATTCCTGATTTACGTAGACACACAGCCCGCTCCCGTGCCTTTTCAGGCTACTCACAGCGTCCTGGTCCAGTCTGAGCGGAGTTCCGAATCCGTCAATAGAGAGCTCTGAGTCCGCGATGTTATTATCCAACCAGGTCTCGGTGAGACAGATCAGGTTCGCCTGACTGTACGCCCATTGGCAAGCTATGTTCGCATGCAGTTCATCCAACTTATTCCGTAATGAGCGAACATTGGCAAGTACAATGGAGGGGAGCGGTGGGCATTTCGATGTGCCGGTGAGTCGTTTCAGCCTCTGCCTTACTCCTCCTCTCCTACCCCGCTTCCTTCTCGAAGTATCCCGCCGACAATCGTGGTTGGGGCTATATCGTCTCAGTTCTCCGCAGTTTCCCAGATTTGGTGCTGAATAATCCCAATTCCGTAGTAGCAGCAGATCATCTCGGGAGTACTGCAGAATTCCAATTCCAAGCCTCCCAAAAGCCGCGAGTGATCTGGCTATCCAAAGTAGCAGCAGCAGTAGTAGTAGACACTTCCTCATCTTAAAGTTTAATTTTATAAAGTTCCGGCAAGCTGGAAGCTCTTTGATCAAACCAGTAATCTAAGTAGGCATACGATGTACCATTCAATCACTTCAGCCAACTAGACACGGGACTAAAACTTTGACAAACAAATAGAGCGCACAACAGGACGCACTAGAGACGCTGTCCACTTGTCGCCATGACAGCGCCATGGCGACAAGTGGTTTTATCACCGCAAGGCTGCGGTGATAAAACCGCTACTCAAAAAGCCTGGCATAGATCCTGAATTAGTCAGGAACTATCGGCCTATATCGAATCTGCCCTTCCTGTGCAAGGTACAGGAATCGATTGTAGCAAAGCAAATCGTTGATTATCTGACGAGGAACAATTTCTTCGAACCTTTGCAGTCGGGGTTCAGGAATTTCCACTCAACTGAAAATTACAAGAGTTGTAAATGACATCCTTCTTGCTTTGGATAAAAATACAAGGTAACACTTTATAATAAGGTGCCATAATAAATAGCAAACTAGTCATTACCTAATTCTTTGTTAATATTTGTTAATTGTTACTAAAATATCTATTTGGCACAAGTTAATAGTTTTTCCATCATTAATTAAATATTAGTTGTTTGCATACAATCTGTATGTTAATGTTTTAACAAATAGAAAACAATCTATTAACTAATATTGTATTAATATTTATTAATAGTTAACTAAATGTATTTTTGGCACTAATTAACAGTTATTTCTTACATTATTTAAATGTTAAATGTTTATTTACAAAAAGCTTAATTAATATATGAGTAATATATAACTATCAGTATGGGGGACCCTTATAATAAAGTTGGTTAAGCTTAATTAATATATTAGTAATATATAACTATCAGTATGGGGGACCCTTATAATAAAGTTGGTTAAGCTTAATTAATATATTAGTAATATATAACTATCAGTATGGGGGACCCTTATAATAAAGTTGGTTAAGCTTAATTAATATATTAGTAATATATAACTATCAGTATGGGGGACCCTTATAATAAAGTTGGTTAAGCTTAATTAATATATTAGTAATATATAACTATCAGTATGGGGGACCCTTATAATAAAGTTGGTAAAGCTTAATTAATATATTAGTAATATATAACTATTGTGATGGAAAATCCACATGTTGTATTGTTTTGGTCTATGTATGAATTTAAGTTTTGTTGCTATTCTGTGTAATTTAAGATAGGGCCTACGTTCTACTCCATGCGGGTCATTTAAAGTGTAAACCGTCAAGGGTTGAGTGATGCATTTTTTATTGCCTGCCCTTTCCTGAGTTCCTTGTCTTGTAAAACACCCTCCATGCAATCCTTTGATGTGTGGGCCTGCTTCCTCGACCCCCTGGCTAGCGTCAACCAAGCCAGGGGTTTAGATGACACGGCCGCTACCCCCTCCAATGGCATTCCCCACAGCTGCAGTTGTAAAGATAACCATCTGGTACACAAAGGCTTTTGGTATTGGGGGACCACCCCCTAATAAACCCAAACGAATAAGAACTCATTGATTGGAAAACTCAGTGGACTTTCCTCTAAGCGTGTCTTTAGTACATGAAGTAACACGCCGTGAGGATTCCCATCTGAGGCCTCAGATTATTGTAATGTATGCCCGTTTTATTGTTTATTGATGCATGTTGTGATGTATCTTTGTTTGTTCTATTTTTACAAATATATGTAACCACTAATTGTCAACAGTATTGTGTGCTTTTTGCATCTAAATATCTCATCTGCTTAGACGCAATATCTGCTACAGAAATTGCCACGACACTATCAGTATGGGGGACCCTTATAATAAAGTTGGTTAAGCGTAATTAATATATTAGTAATATATAACTATCAGTATAGGGGACCCTTATAATAAAGTTGGTTAAGCTTAATTAATATATTAGTAATATATAACTATTAGTATTGGGGACCCTTATAATAAAGTTGGAATAGTAATTATTAATTATTTGCAAATATTTATTTAACATTTATTAACGATAGCAAATATTTTCACTTTCACACTGGAAATGAATGATCTCAGCACACACTGTTGGGAAGGGGGATGGAAATATTTTATTTATAACTCTAACCAAGAACTCTCCAATAGCTTTTTTTTAAGATTGAATAGGTTTCTTAAAGGCACACAAGGCAAAGATGGGTGAGAGACGCTCCATTCACCCGGTAATTAGCCATTTAATCATCAGTGACTAAGAAACTGTTAAATTAACCTAAAAATGTTACCTGGTGTGCCTTTAATGAAAGACTGTGTATGTGTTTCAGAGATGTTTGTACATCTCTGCTATGTCATGCAAAATCCTACCCAATGGACCACTGTGGTACTTTTTTGCAATCCATTCATGCCACTCAATCACATTTAGGGGGTCTGACAACAGTTCTTCTGTCCGGTTGCCCCTTTGTCTTCAGACCTGCTCCTTAACAGTTCGCCAAGCACGTTCAATGTGCTGTGTATGGTTTCCTGTAATAGGATCCATATACCACATACTGTGGTTTACAGTCAAGTGTCTGAACCCCAGATCATTAAGTACGCGGTATGACCGCCATTCATCACTAATGATGTAAGAGCCCATTTTTACATGTCGGCATAGCAAAGGGACAAGTTCTTGTCTGGTTCGCCTGTCCACCAGGCGCAGGATTGGTCTCTGACTCTTCCCATCACTTTTCTTCACGCCCAACATGCCAAAAACCCCACTTTTTTCTTTTTCCACCCCCCAGCCGCTCTGCCTCTCCCATACTGTATTAAAACAAAACAAAAGAGAAAGTGATCATGAAGGCAAGCAAGTCGCAGCAAAGCATAACACATTCTGTGTATGAGGGATGCATTACACAAGGATACAACAACGTTTTATTGTCACATGCACATAGTTACTGGTGTAAGAAATGCAATGAAATTGAGTTCGTAAAGATGGAAAGTGCATGTTGGACATTGGGGTGGGATTATTGAGGGATTGTAGGGTCGGCTTGGACATCACAGATAAAGACCTTGCCTCGTAAATCAATCGGTAATTCATTTGCGAAAACCGGTGCATCGGTTGAATTTGCCCCTGATCTAATGTTAACACTTTGAAAGGGATTAAACATGACGTCACCATGTAATCTGAGGGTCTACCTGTGCCAGTGGTGTGTATAACGAAGTTACAGATCAGCCCTATGCACCAACTCGAGACTCCCAATTATAAAAATACCAGACATGTGGTTTTAACAATGGAGAGTTAGCAGGGGTGTCGGCACCCTCCAAATCAGAGGCTGAACTCGTATGATGTTGTGTACTAGGCATAAGGTGATGAAGTGGTATGACGAATGGGCAAGTGCTGGGTGGGGTTTGCAGGCAGGAGGGGTGGGGGGCTGAATGTGAAGAATGACACTTGGCCAAATGCAGTGTGTAGGAATGGGTGCACAATGCGTGTGTATGTACTTTACTATTATCAATGTGTGTTGTTGTCAGTGATGTCAACCACTTAATTTTCCAGCATATTTTAATTATGGTAGTTGTTACTCTGATATTTTATGCACATGTTATGAAAATTCAAACAATATTTTCTCACCTTTCTCTTATGTCTGAAGTGGCTTTCGTCGATCACCACATACTCGTGTCTTCCACCCAATCGCTGTCCCTTCCTTCTCCTTCTTCTATTAAGTGCCCAACTACATACTTCTCGTAGCTTCTTTGCCATCTTTGAAAGAGAGGTCGGACTCCTTGATATCTCATCCATCATCATGTCAATCTGTCTTAAACGCAGTCCTTGTGAAAACCTGAAACAAAGCATCACAAATAATTAGCATTTCTTCAAATGACCCCCCCCCCCCCCTTCCACACACACACACACACACACACACACACACACACACACACACACACACACACACACACACACACACACACACACACACACACACACATACATAGACTGTAATAATATTCAGAAAATAGAAAGGACACGTGTAACACATTAGTAACAGAGCCGGTATGCGTAGGGCTTCACATCACATTGCAAGGCTTCACATCACATTTGACATTGTGTACGAGCATGACAGTGTTTATTTGGCTACAGGCTATTTTAATGTCACATTTTGGCTGCTGGTGTATGTGGTGCACTTTGGCAGAAGAGCCGTTCACTTCATTCTCACCTTTCCTTTCATTCTCAAGCTATACGTTAAAATAACATTACCAGAGGCTACATGCAGGCGCACAATGAAAACACTCCACTCATCTATCCTTAGCCTACATTATTGTGTCATAATCTTACCTGTAAATGAACCGTGACCAATCAAAAAGAGATAACTTGGACTGGCTGAAAATTGACTTGTGCCTTATAGACTGCTTCACTCTGTTCCTGTGATTGAAGCCCCCTCTGCACATCCTGCGGATTAAAATATAAATATATTTCTTTAACAAAAAAGTCAAAAGTAAATTTGACATTAAACTTAAGAAGAAGACCAACTTACCATTCATAGTAGTCTCCACAAGACTTCTTTGTCATTTTCATTTTGCCTCTGCAGGTTTTGCATTTCATCTTCTGCTTGAGGATTTGTTTTTTCTGTAGCCACTTAATTAATTTTAAATGTTTCTTAGTTGATCGGCGACCCTCAATAAGGATTCTAAATTTCCTAGCCAAGCCTGTCATAGTGTACACAGCATGTCGTCAGACCCATCTATGCTTGACTGAGAGCGCTGTTAGCCCAATGTACATAATGGCTCTTTCCCTCCAATTCTTCCTTGGGGTTATAGGTTAACGTACGGTGGCGCTGAGCATTCACCAAATAAAAAAAAGATTCACAGCTAATGCAGCCGTTAGCACACTCAGGATCTCGTAATTACGAGATATTATCTCGTAATTACGAGATCCTGAGTGTGCTAACGGCTACATTAGCTGTGAAACTTTTTTTTATTACCGTAATTATGTATTATGTAATTCTTAAAACTTTTATATTAGTTTAGTTTAGATAGTTTATTTCGAACATGTGCGGGTAACACAACAAAGTGAACTGAAAAAAACAAAAACAAAAAACAAATCCAATGAGAATAGTGAAAACAACAATAACAATAGTCAGTATAAAAAGTAATAATGTGAACCCAACATGTCCGAAAAGGAGTAGGATGAAGCATATGCTTATTTAAACCTACCCCTTCTCCACTACTCAAGTAATAATCTAACTCCCCAAATATACATGTCTAATAATACATATTTACAAACAAAGAAAATAGAAAAAAATAGAAAATAAATAGATAAAATAAACAAATACATAAGTCATTTATAATTCATGAAAACACCCGTTGTTAAAGCCCTTCTTCCTCCCTGTATCTTGTGAAAACCATATGTTTGAACCGCTTTTTAAACTGGATCATGCTTGGACATTGCTTGAGTCCCACACCCAGTCTGTTCCACAACCTCACTCCACAAACTGAAAGACAAAAACTTTTTAATGTTGTTCGTGCCCGCTGATGTTTTAAATTGAACTCCCCCCTCAGATTATAACCCCCAACTCTGTAAAAAAACAATTTTTGAATGTTGCTAGGAAGTAGATTGTTTTTTTGCTTTGTACATGATTTGTGCTATTTGGAAATGAACCAGGGCCCCGTTTCCCGATAACGATGGATCTTCGCTCGTACGATCATTCTCCCGATGGATCTTGCGATCCATCGATAATTTCTTTGTCGCGTTTCCCGAAACTCCTCTTAACGTGAACGCGCACTCGCTGCACTCACGACGTCGTAGGATTGTAAACTGTCTACTGACACGGTGCTGAAATGGGCTCCGTAGGAGGGGGAGACGCAGGAATGTCGCAGGAAAATTGTTAAAATATATCCCCATCAAGGACAACAGCAGAGTAGCCTACGAAAAAAATAGACTGCAATTATATGAATGCTAAGACATTAAAAACACAATTGATTAGGCTTAAACCGACATATATCAGTCCTAATCCTGAATGCACTGTGCGTTTCACGGCATTTTCCCCCCTTAAATAATTCCTCTTCACACCTGTGAATAACCCGGGAGACGTCCATGATGAGGAATACAACGAAGCCCACCGTCTGGCCCGGTGCATCGTTGAGCGCACGATCGGGAGGTGGAAGTTGCGCTTTAGATGCCTTCACAAGTCAGGCGGAGGGCTCCAGTTTTCGCCGGCCAAGTCATGCGCCGTGATATGTGTGACGGCTATGTTGCAACAACATTGCAGCTAAGGCTGGGGTGGCATTGCTTGAACCGGAGGACGCTGAGGACGATGACGACGAGGAAGATCGGTGTGAGGACGGCCTCCCTCATAACTACGCGGCTGGTTTTCATGCGAAGAGTGATTGAGACTTTTTTTTAACCCCCTCCACCCTCCCACATGTCACTAAACATTCCCGTCAACGTGACCAATCCCCACCATATCCCAGCCTTTTGCCTGCTCCTTTGCTTGTTTTTTATAATTTATTTTATTTCTTTATTTTTAATTTTTTTTAATTTAATTTTATTTTTTACATTATTTTATGCTACGTTTTATGAGTAGCCTATGTCATTCTGCACAAATCCCCCCACTTTCTCTCACACATTTTGAGTGCCCTGCCTGCGCAAACATTTTCTGGACTGTCCCGTTTTAGTTTGGCCATTTTAACATCTTTATTAATAGATTAATTAATAATCTTTATTAATTACCAAACTAAGAACATAAAGGCGCAATGCGTTTTAATAAAACGCATCCAATAGACGGAATGTCCGATGGTGACGCCACTGAGGCTATAGCTCACGATGCTCTTAGCGTCCTACGAGTACCTACGAGCACCCCTGGAGTACTCGTTAGCTACGAGCGTTTTCAAGACGTTCGTTCCCTACGATGCTTTCGGGAAACGCGGTGAAAACTCTACGATGCCCTTTCGACGCACTTCACGATCCACTTAGGCTAACGACGCTTTCGGGAAACGGGGCCCAGATCAGTGAATTTTAATGTTTTTGATTTTAAGAATAGTGAATTTGTGTGGTCTCTATACCCAGTATTATGAATTATTCTTATGGCTCTTTTCTGTAGTATGGATAGAGATTGTATTGTACATTTATAAGTATTGCCCCAAACCTCTGCACAGTATTGTAGATATGGTGAAATCAGTGAACAGTAGAGAATGTGGAGTGATTTGTGGTCCAGAATTTGTTTAGCTTTGCTCAGAACTGAAATGCTTCTTGACAGTTTGCTTTGTACATGTTTTATATGAGACTTCCAGTTTATTTTATCATCAATTGTTACCCCAAGAAACTTGATTTCATAAACCCTTTCAACGTCCACCCCATCTATTTGTAACTGTACTTGTGTATTCTTATTGTAATTGCCAAATAACATGAATTTTGTTTACTTAAGTTTAACGATAATTTGTTTCTGTCAAACCACATTTTCAGTTTGCACATTTCAGTGTTGATCCTCCCCAGTAGTTCATGTAAATCCCCCCAGAACAAAAAATACTAGTGTCATCTGCAAATAATACTAATTTTAATGTTTCTGAAACTTTGCATATGTCATTTATGTAAAGTATAAATAGTTTTGTGGACCTAATACTGACCCCTGTGGGACACCACAAGCAATGTCCAAGCACGAAGATGAATGTTCCCCCAACTTCACAAATTGTTTTCTGTTACTTAAATAACTATTAATCAATAAATAACGTTTATTGATTAATATGTTATGATTAATTGTATCAAAGCTTTTTGAGATCTATGAATATTCCAACTGAATGCAGTTTGTGATCTATAGCGTTTGTGATCTCCTCAATTGATTCTGTTAATGCCAGTGATGTAGAGCTGTTTGCTCTAAATCCGTATTGACTGTCAGAAAGTAATTTATGTTTGTTTATGAATCTGTCTAATCTGTTTATTGAATAGTTTTTCTAGAATTTTGGAGAATTGTGGAAGTAAAGAAACTGGCCTGTAATTTGTGAAGTGGTGTCTATCCCAGTTTTATACAGCGGCACAACTTTAGCTATTTTCATGTTGTTAGGAAATTTTCCGGTTTGGAATGATAAGTTACAGATGTATGTAAGTGGTTCAGAAATCCCCTCAATGACCTTTTTTACAACTTTCATATCAATTTAATTTGAATCAGTAGATGTTTTGTATTTACATTTATTTACCATATCTATGATTTCTTATTCTTCCACTGCTGTGAGGACATTGAACTGGGATTTCTCACTATAAGGTTATCATTCCAATCCTCAGGTAACAATGGATCTGGAATTTTTCTTGCCAGGTTTGGTCCAACATTTACAAAAAAATTATAAAGCTTTGACCACATCGTCCCATATTGTCCCTTTTTATGTTTTTTATCAATAAAATATTGAGGGTAACTCTGTTGATTAGCATTATTTTTAATAATACTATTTAATATGTCCCATATTCCTTTAATATTGCTTTTGTTATGATATAATATTTACTATAGTATTCTTTCCTACATACCCTTATAATTTTGGTTAACTTGTTTTTATAGTTTTTATATTTCTTTTCTGCCTCTTTAGTCCTTTGTTTTATGAATTCTCTATATAGTGTATTTTTCTTTTTACAGGCATTTTGTAATCCCTTCGTGAACCATGGTCGATCTTTGTATTTTTGTTTTCTGTAGTATCGTTTTATTGGACAAATTTTTATCATATAATGATGTGAATATTCTTAAAAAGGTTTCATATGCATTATCAATATCACTTTCATTATATACCTTTTCCCAATTTTGTGCCAGTAAATCATTTTTAATGAGCTCATAGTTTCCTCTGTCCTCACACGTCTGTATTTTAGTTTTTCCTCTGACTGATTTCTCTGGTAGTTGCTGTTTATAAACTGTAAACACTGGGTAGGTTGGTCACTGATGTCATTAATTAATAGTCGCTCATTGTATTATTTTCAATATCATTGCTAAATATGTTATCAATTAAAGTGGCACAATGGGATGTGATTCTACTAGGTCTGGTGATTTTTGGATATAAACTCATGCTGTACATAGTGTTGATAAATTCATCGGTCATTTTATGCTTATTTGGATTGAGCAGATCAATATTGAAGTCACCACAGATGAAACAACTTTTTGATTAGTTTTTGAAAACATTTCCCCTATCCAGTCCCTTGAATGCTTCAGTACTAGATCCCGGTGCTCTGTATATACAGCTGATTATTACATTTTTGTTTTTTTTCTTCACATATTTCAATTGTTATACATTCTAATAAGTTATCAATGACAGTTGTCATATTTTCTACTACTATATAATTCAAGTTATTATCCACATATATAGCCACTCCTCCTCCACTCTTGTTCTTTCTGTTTACACAGTTAAGTTCATATCCCTCAAGTTCAAAGTCCATTCCTTTATCTGCATTGATCCACGTTTCTGATATTGCAATTATTTTAAATGTTTTTTTGAATTGACTTAAATATTCCTTGATGTTATTGAAATTTGCATACAGACTTCTGCTATTGAAATGAATTATAGACAATTTGCTGTCCATTTTAATGGTCTGATTGTACTGTTCAGCTGTGTAGTAGCAGCAGTTGTCGTTGATGTTAGAGAAGAAGTTATTGTCCGGGTCTATATCGTGCTCCAAGTCCAGTAAATTATGGTCAGTGTATTGAAATGTTCTCAGTTCCAGTTTTTCATGATCAGCAATCCTTTGAATTATATCCCTGTTATCTCCAGTTGTAGATGAATGAGTTCTTTCAGACTGTGTCATGGTGGTGTGTTGTGTTATGAGTCATCATACCTTAGTCTGGATTGTGATAATCATTCGTGGTTGTCCATTTCCTCGATGTTCCTGATGACCATTACTTGGCTTGTTCTGGCGTTCCGTTTAGTTTAATGAATACTTACAGTTAGATGTCCATGTGTGTTGAATTTTTCCCTGTTTTTTCATGAAGCGTGCTTTTCTGGCAATATCTGCGTTTCGTTTGGTCAGATGCTCATTGATAAATACGTT
This sequence comes from Gadus morhua, assembly GCF_902167405.1. Lineage (NCBI taxonomy): Eukaryota > Metazoa > Chordata > Actinopteri > Gadiformes > Gadidae > Gadus > Gadus morhua. Next base: position 536,365 of record NW_021964143.1, on the reverse strand, counting down.
TGTTCCTTTCAGTTTCCTTCCTTGTTTTAACAGTGCGGTTTTGTGTTTTCTGTTGACAAACCTCATGATCACGGCTCGTTTGTCGCTGTCATCTCTCCGGGGCAGAGGGTGGCATGCCTCCACGCTGTTCCAGTCCATGTCAATCCCTTTGGACTGTAGGAAGGCAGCCACCTGTTGCTCCACAGAGCGGACATCCTGCCCATATTATAAACCACTAAATAAATAAATATGCATGCATTTATTTTTTTTCAAATGCGCCAATCACAGTGGTCTGCATACATCTGACTCCTCCTGTTGGAACTCATTTCGCAGAGCTCAACAAGCAGAGACACTTGGCTGAAGTTCACATTGATGCTCTTTTGATTGCGCAAGCCAGGCTCGCTAGTTTATTTGGAAGTGTACGTAATGTCGGCAGGCACCAGATCTGGGAAAGTTTTAAGAAAGAACACAACAACAGCGAAGGACGACAAAATGCTCCCCTCCGCCTCCGCTCAAACATGTGACATCAACTTTGACAGTGGTGATGACTCCACAGATACCCCCCATGTCTCTGAACCGAAGAAAGGTAAGTTCGAACAGGTTATGACCAAGCATTATGTTCATAAAATTAGGCTATGCTTACAGGTTAGCATTAACAGTGGCACCCTTTCCCACACATTGACGAGACTATGGCGCACCGCCATAGTCCGCCGCTATGGCGCACCGCCGCGTGGTGAGAAAATCGATTCATTGGCCGAAGCATGTCATGCACTGGTACGAGACCTAGATTTGTTTTTATTATTATTAAAACATATTTATTAAACAGTCGGAGTACATGTGGTTATTTTTGACTAGGTATTATGTAATTCTTACAACTTTTGGTCGGAACAAATGGAGTGTCGAACTCTGACCGTAGGCCTATTAAAGCCTGAGCCTATTCAAATAACCTGAGGTGCGTTCAGAATCGCAAACATAGGCGAACGTTCACGAACGATTTTAAACATTTTCCGTTAAACGAACATAAGCAAGCAAACGTTTACGAACATAGGCAAACTGTCTGAAGAGGTAGTTCTCCACAAACAGAGATGGATCGCGGTGCTCTCTTCGGCTACGTGACATTCGTTGCCATGGCATTAAACTAAACTATATTGAAATCATTTACTCCTTTCCTACACTGAAAGCAATAGATAAAACGTTTCATATAGCCTATCTACACCCTTACTTCAACTGTTGTCTTTTGCATCCTAAAATGCGATTTGAACGTTATATCGGAGTAAGTGGGTACAACTTCGGTGACGTAGCCCTCTATTCTTGAATTTTCCGTACTGGTTGTCTGCAGTAGGCTTTCAACGAGGTCGACCACTTGCAAACCCTCTTCTGTAAACTCTTCCATTAACATGGAGGCTGCCGCTAATACCATGGCCTTCGTATCCATTTTTTTCGTTGACAGTTTGTTTAGAACGGTGTTCAAAAATCGTTCAAAATTAATTGTTTATGGTCAACGCGTTCGTTGCGAACGTTCGCCTATGTTCGCTGAACTTGAACGCACCTCAGGTCTTGTCATAGTGTATAAAAATGATTATTCTGCATGAATTACATTACAGCTTAGTGGCTACTTTACAGCTGAGTAACTACTTAAATGTCCAAAATACTCTAAGCTATTCATGAGAACGGCAATATTTTGCTCCTAACAGTAACTTTGATGCACAATACTTTCAAAATCTCTTACTTTCAAAAGTTATTGCTAGATAGACAATGTTCGTGGTATTTGTTACCGAATTTGCTATACATAAACAGGCTGTGTTAAAAAAAAAAATTAAATTGCTGTGTGTTAGCTGTACAACTATGCTGAAATGACGTTTTTTGACAGGTGACCGGTCACCAACGGTGAAGAATCTCCTCCAAAAGGCCAAGATGAGAGAGCGGTCTCAAGATAAGAAACTCCAGAAAGTGATAAAGGAGAGGGATGCTCTTCGCAAACAACTGGCATGTAAGGTTCAACAAGCCTACATTTTCGGTGTATGACACAAAAATGTATACAGTGTCAGTCAAACATATACCTATTCCAAGTAGGAGGTTAAGTGGTACACCTGGTTAGTTAAGTTAGAGGAAGTGGTAAACCTCCTTATAGTAGCCTGCTGGCTTTCTGTAGTTAAGAGAATGGAGACTCCAGACTCTTCTATTATCATATTTACCACTACCTCTAGCTTTACTTACCCTGGTTCGACACTTAACCACCTAATAGTAACCACCTAATAGTAACACATCCCAGGTCTAGGGTTATTTTGACTTTACACAAAATATTACCTTTGTTGGAACAAAAAGGAAGAAATGGTATTCTGTATAAGGCATCAGCAACATCTGTTTAATCTTTGTTTTTTTTGTACTGTCTAGACCTGTCTAAGGCCCCGTCCACACGAAGCCGATTTCATGGCGAAACCGCAAAGGTCTTGTACGGTTCGGCCTTCCGTCCACACGAAGCCGGCGAATCCGCTGACCGAAACCGCAAACTTCTGAAACCACCCTCGGAGGTGGTTTCAAATCTATCCGGTTTCGTTTTGGTTTCGTGTGGACGCCTGAAACCGACTGAAACCGCAAACCATGACGTCATCGCCCCACCCCTCGACCTCCTAGCCAATGGCTCTTAAGCCCGCGGAGTCTCAGAAATCACAACAAAAAAGTTGATGGCGGACTACAAGCTTGTAATCGTTCTGCAGCATATCATCTCCCTTGTTGGGTTGCTAAGCCATTATTTATTGAGAATCTAGTTCGCCATCGTAGAAGAGCTGTTTGTTTGTGTTGTTAGTGGTTCGGGGGGCAGCCTTTATGCGCATGCTCGCCTCTTCTTCTTCTGGATTTGTGTACCAGAAGCAGCGCTCCTTATGGGCCTGGAATGTTTACTACAGCGTTTCTACAGATCTATCCGGTTTCGCTTGGCTTCGTCTTTACGGAGATACTTCGAAACCGGATAGATCGAAACCGTGACGGTTTCGCCCGTTTCGGCTTCGTGTGGACGGGGCCTAAAGCTCCCAGAGAAGAACAATCTTCGGAGGAAGACACTGCCTCCTGCTCATCATTGTCTTCAATGAGCCGGTCCTCCTCCTGTTCTTCCTCCTCCTCCTCAGATGAGAAGATGAAACGAAAGGGCAAGGGAAAACTCAGACTTTCAAAGACAAAGAACAAAATAAAGAAGGCCAGGAAGCACCACAAAGTGACTGATGCCGCAAAAGAGGTAAAACTCCAGTAAAACGTTGAATCTATCCTTTATGGAGCAAATTCATTTTCCACCTCCCCTTGTCTTCAACATTTGAGATTGACCTTTCTCCAGGTCATTCAGCCTTTCTCTGAGTTTGACCAGAGAGGTTAAAAGTGAAGCGAGAAGCACAAATGTCTGTTAAATTCTGTGTTCTATTTCAGAAGGGGGAGGGGGGGAAATCCCAGAGTCGAGCCCTCATACCTCATACAGAAGTTAATTGAAAAGTTTACATTGTTACGTTATGTGACACTGCCACTTATGCAGACTGGAATTATTCACGTTTACTCCCATTGTAGTCTGGCTGAGCGGAAATGGACAGCGTCTATTGCGCTAGCGTCGGATTCCACCGCTACTCCTCCCCTTCCGGTTTGCTGGCTTTCCCGTATTGCGCACCGCTGCTGCTTCCCGGGGTTAGCCCCGCCCTACGATTGTAATTGGTTTAAAGAAATAAAAGCAGGCCAGCCCAGTTTCCCCCCGGATTGACGGCTCTAAATAGCGTGGTTCCAGACCATTCTACTTGCTGTAGTTTGGTCTGGCTTTGCGAGACTACTCCCATTGTAATGTATTATGTTGCTCTACCTTGGTCAGTAACTTTGGTCTGACAGTAGTATTTTTAGCTCCAGCCTAGCATAGGTTATTGAATCAGATTAGCCCATTAGCATCTCGCCTGTTAGTATCTTGTTCAAAAGTGACTAAGAATTCAAAAAAAATTCTAATTAAAACTTGATCCTTCTGTAGTTGCAAAGTACAAAGACAGTGGATAATGAAATGTGGCGATTTTCTATTCCTATAAAACATGGAACTATACTCTCATTCCAGCATAGTAAATTAGGACATTTGCTGACACATCTGAAAATAGTCCCTCCATGTGTTAAAAGGATTATCAGGAGTGAATCAACCCGTAGCCCTGTTGTTTGAGGCTGCCGGGTGCTGTCAATAGGTATCAGAACGACAGCAATAGTTACAACGTAGACCAGATGCGGGCATAGGAAAACGAAACTCACATGCCCTCAGTAGTTAGCGTTGGCTGCCGTTTCGCTATTTGGTCTACCGTGCATGGAATTCTGTCGTTCTCATGCCTATCGACAGCACTTGGCAATGCGAAACAACAGGGCTACAGGTTGATTCACTCCGCATAATCCCTTTAAGTCAAGTAGTGCAAACCACGGTATTGATCACCATGTTCATTCTCTGTTGGTACACTTTGTAATTACTGAAGTATTACATAGGGAAAATATCAGATTTCTTAGTTACGTTTGAGCAAGATGCTAATGGGCGAGATAATGGTCTAATCTGATTCAATGATCTATGCTTGGCTGGAGCCAAAAATGCTACCGTCAGACTCAGAACGGCTGGATGAACTGGAGAATGGTCAATCTCAATTAGGCTACTTAACTCGAGGGAAAGTGGAAACTGGTGTAATTCCCCAAATGGTGACGTATCCCTTTAATTCTACCCTAACATAAAGTGGACCTATTTAAAGGAGCTAGGTGGAATTCTGTCTTGTCTTGTATGCTGCCACATAACAATACAATAAGCATTTCAACTCATAGCACTGTTGTGAACACACATTTTTATGTACCGTCCATAATGTAGTTTTTCTTTATGATTTGCTCCTTGCAGCCCGTGGCCCTTTTGAAGTGATAAGAAGATACAAGAAGGTCCTGAAAGCATACAATCGGGGCTTGAAATTGTCGGCTTCCTGTGCATACGCAGGGGTGAACGAACTCACAGTCAGGTCCACGGCAAGCATTGCAGAGCTGGCAACAGCGTCACCTGCCGAGTTCACAAAGCTCCTCGATAAAACCAAACAGGGAAAGCTGAAAGATGTAGCAAATTTATGCGAAAACTACATTAAAGGTGATGCTCAGGTTCAGACAAAAATAGATGACTTAAAAAGTCAATGCAAATTAATCCCGTATGCAAAGAGAGCATCATTATTATTTTTTTACCCGTTCGTGTTGTTTTTTTCTAGTGTGGTTAAGAAATATTGCCTGTCTCTCACTCTGTCTTTCCCTCACTTTCTTGTGCTCTGTCTCACTGTCTTTCTCTCTTTTTCTCACGCTCTGGTTGAACCCCTCTCTCTTTCTCTGTTTATTTGATATACCATTTTATACATTCTGTTGGCATTCTAGTTTGATCATCTTTTGATCAGTTTAATGATCAGTGTTCCAGTAGACCATCAGGTTAACTATCAGTGGTCAGTGTTCCAGTAGAAAACAAAAAGCTATTTGTGAGCTCTTTGAGAGTCCTTTGTTAGAGAGTTATAAATAAAGTATTTTCATCCCCCTTCCCAACAGGGTGTGCTGAGATCATTCATTTCCAGTGTGAGAGTTAAAATATTTGCTATCGTTAATAAATGTTATAATAAATATTTGTAAATGATTAATAATTACTGTTCCAACTTTATTATAAGGGTCCCCAATACTAATAGTTATATATTACTAATATATTAATTAAGCTTAACCAACTTTATTATAAGGGTCCCCCATACTGATAGTTATATATTACTAATATATTAATTAAGCTTAACCAACTTTATTATAAGGGTCCCCCATACTGATAGTTATATATTACTAATATATTAATTAAGCTTTACCAACTTTATTATAAGGGTCCCCCATACTGATAGTTATATATTACTAATATATTAATTAAGCTTAACCAACTTTATTATAAGGGTCCCCCATACTGATAGTTATATATTACTCATATATTAATTAAGCTTAACCAACTTCATTGTAAGAGTCCTATGGGGAGTGGTTCATATTGGGATAGGCAGAAGCACAGTTTAATAACAATTAGTTAAATAATAATATGTCATTAACTTTTATATCAACATATAGTTTGTAAATAAACATTTAACATTTAAATAATGTAAGAAATAACTGTTAACTGTTAGTGCCAAAAATACATTTAGTTAACTATTAATAAATATTAATACAATATTAGTTAATAGATTGTTTTCTATTTGTTAAAACATTAACATACAAATTGTATGCAAACAACTAATATTTAATTAATGATGGAAAAACTATGAACTTGTGCCAAATAGATATTTTAGTAACAATTAACAAATATTAACAAAGGGTTAGGTAATGACTAGTTTGCTATTTATTATGGCACCTTATTATAAAGTGTTACCCAAGTTTGTCTTGACTGCATGGAAAAGGGAATAATAAATTATATGGTAAGAACCTGGTAATACCATGGAAACAAACAAGGTTTCCTTTTACAGTACAGTTTCAGCTTAATTACTGGGTAAATTGTCGTGTTTTACTTGGTAACGTCGCAGAACGTACATGGTACAAGTTTGTGTTGACTGCATGGAAAAGGGAATAATGTATTACAAATTATATGGTAAGAACCTGGTAATACCATGGAAATAAACTAGGCTTCCTTTTACCGTACAGTTTCAGCTTAATTACTGGGTAAATTGGTGTTTTACTTGGTAACGTCGCAGAACGTACATGGTACAAGTTTGTCTTGACTGCATGGATAATGGAATCTATTATGAATGATATGGTAAGAACCTGGTAATACCATGGAAACAAACGGCTTTGTACCCAGTATTTAAGAAGATGTACCATAACACTAGAGGAAAACTTTTCCTGCAGAGGTTGTTACCAGGTAAGTAATTCCATAGTGGTAAATCGAATAAACCCTTTCTAAATGGGTGCAGCTACGAATAATAACTAAGAAAAAGTATTTTATTGGAAAGCACTATGCTAATTTCTAGATAGTACATCATTAAACTTGGGCTGTTAACAACATAAACCTTGGATAATAGGTGTTTATAAGAATTGGTTGCCTAATTTCCTAGGAAGTACACAATATCGGAGTTATTACCAACCTAAAACAGTTACAACTACACACTACTTAGTTGAGTTGATGGGTAATAGTGGAGGTTTTACTTGGTACTTCAGCTGTAATTCCTCTGTATTTACCTTCTTATTACCAGTGGTAATTACACAGTAATACACTATAATTTACCGGATAATTTCTCTGTATTTACCTTCTTATTACCAGTGGTAATTACCCAGTAATACACTATGATTTATCATGTATTTGCTGGGTAACTACCTCTGTATTTACCTTCTTATTACCAGTGATAATTACCCAGTAATACACTATGATTTACCATGTATGTACCGGGTAAATACCTAGTAATTAGGGGACTGTAAAAGGAAGGGTTACCCCTACGTCCTCTCTTTTGGGGAAGGCTCCGCCCCTGCTAGTCCTGGCAGGATACGCCGAGTCCGCACGTCATCCTGGATCAGTGACGGGGCTCATGCCAAAGATTTACCATGCAAAATATTCCCATGTCGTTATTTAAATAAATCCTGTTCATACTTATCGGTGATCGAGTCTTTATGGGAGAAATGTTAAGCTTGCTGGTAGTTCTACCAGGAGGACTCAAATCACGCGCGGCTGGCCACCAATCACCAGCTACCAATCACCTGCCTACACCTGCTCTATAAAGAGTAGTCTAACATGTTTTTGCTGCTCAGGTCTTCGTTCGACGCACCTCCATCCACCCCACCGCCACCACCACCACCACCAGGTCGGCCTCAGTCTACTTGTCCAGGGGAAGGCTCCGCCCCTGCTAGTCCTGGCAGGATACGCCGAGTCCGCACGTCATCCTGGATCAGTGACGGGGCTCATGCCAAAGATTTACCATGCAAAATATTCCCATGTCGTTATTTGAATAAATCCTGTTCATACTTATCGGTGATCGAGTCTTTATGGGAGAACTAGCACTATGGCGTCTGACGGGATGAGACGGTGATTATGTCGTTGGCTCAGATAAGTACCCTAAACTTAGTCAGAAGATCTAGAAATAGAAGGCATATTATGCCTTCTATTTCTTCTAAATATGGGCTAGCTTGACAGTCCCACCTCTGAACCCCTAGTGTTTATTTCTAAGCTTTTACATTTCTCCGGTGAAAATGTTGTTTGCAAACGTAGCCGACGACGAGTAGGCTGGTCATGTCTTCAGTGTGATTATTTTTGATAGTGCCAACTAGTTTTCCTCGTGATTGATAGTAGTAAGCGTGTCTGTCGCTGTGTCTGGCAGGTGTCTGTGCGGGCGGTGTCGTCCCATGGAAACTGGTGGAGAGCTTGTGTTGTAGGGAGGTGATCGCGTTTTGGTCGCTGGTCGAGGAGCTCACCCCGCGGCCAGCAGATGTAACGTGCCTAACGCAGCATCCTGGATTTGAGGTGTTACCGGCACCAGATCTAGGGGAATCTGGGCAGGTACAAGGCCCACAGGCTGGTTTGGGCTGTGGGTAATATGAAGCGGAGAACAACCGTTTTCAATCTTGCTCAAGCGATCAACAGTTTATTAACTCCTTTCTGAGTCAAATACTTTAGAATATAATATATATAAATATTATAATAAGAACAATAAAAAAAAACAATACATTAATAATTGTCCATATCATAAATGAATGGCAGTATATATATACAAATAGATGGCAGTATAAATATCACATATCTACATGACTGTAGAATATAATAAAACAATAAAGAAACCAATACATCAATAATTGTCTATATCATAAATAAATAGCAGCATATATATACAAATAGATGGCAGTATAAATATCACATATCTACATGACTGTAGAATATAATAAAACAATAAAGAAACCAATACATCAATAATTGTCTATATCATAAATAAATAGCAGCATATATATACAAATAGATGGCAGTATAAATATCACATATCTACATGACTGTAGAATATAATAATACAATAAAGAAACCAATGTATCAATAATTGTCCATCATAAATAGCACACCAACTGACGACACCAACGGCTTCTGCCAGCTCACCAGCGTCAACCGCTATTAACTACATTCAAAACACTGTAAATCACACTTTAAAACACAAAACAGCTCCCAAACACAACATGAACAAACGCACCGCCCATAAGACCGTGTGATAGATTAACCACATTCAATGGAATATAATTAGACATACCTGTGGGTAATATGAAGCGGAGAACAACCGTTTTCAATCTTGCTCAAGCGATCAACAGTTTATTAACTCGAGCTTCGTCTCCATGGCAACCCACTATGTCAACAGTGCACAGTGCCATCTAGTGGCATGAAAATAATACAATAGGGTCAATATTAACCGCTATTGCAATTAACAGCTAAATCCAGAAAATGGGTGGGGAGGAACTGTTTTATACCACAAGCCATTTTCTATGCCCGTTACACTCTCCCCTGCTTTAAAAGTTGTCTCCTGACATCTAGAACTAAACTATCTGTGGCGCTGTGTCAAGTTAATCATTGATCAGAACGTCAGATCAGGAGTCAACTGTCGAAAGGTCAGGTAAGAACAGTCCCCAGGGGTCATCAGTGTCAACAGGAGTTGAATCTGCCGAACGTCAGTCACAGGTAAGTCGTATGTAAGTAAGATCGCATGTCAATGCCAATGTTCTGGTCACTGTCAATTCTTCCGTATGTCCATACAGCTTGGGGAGGGTGGTAGCACATCTCAGGAAACACTGGGTAGGTGAGCATGGGATGCGGGACACAGTACAATGCATTTGCTCCCATTCTCCAAGGCTGGTAGGAAGGTTGTCCTGAATGGTCATACGTGAAGATGCTTCTGGGTTTCACTGGTCTGGTGGACCTCCGCAATTGCTGTTCTACCTCTCTCACTGGCTGAGGAACAGGTACAACATATGTCTCAGAATCCTGAGGACTTCCACTCTCCACAGCATCATCCCTGTGTTGTTCCTCTCCTTCCACAGCTGGGGACAGATCTATCCTTCGTGGTGCGGGCATTGACTCTCCTGTCATCGAAGGGTCAGATGCTTCTGCCTGCCATTCATCCTCAGACTCCAGTGCTTGGTTCAAAGGCTGATATGCTGGAGCCACAGCCCTCAGCTTGCTGTGAAGTTCACGTTGAGGTGAATGGTGTCTGACAGCGTTTCTTTCATACACAGGCAAAGGTCTGAGGTTGTATGAGCACTCTCCCTCATCACAGGAGGTGCTGGAATCTGACTTGGTGGCTTCTCTGGGCTGAACATGATGTCTTTGTCTTTGTGGCTTCTTCTCCACACCAGTATCACGTTCCTCATGGCTGACTGGCAAGTCACTGACCGGCAAGAGGAGGTTGCGGTGGAGAACCCGGAGGGTTCGGTCACCTGTTTCTACTTGGACACGATAAACTGGACCGTCTCCTAGCCTCTCGATGACACGGTGGATTTTCCCCTCCCAGTAAGATCTGAGTTTTCCTGGGCCACCTCTCTCAGACAGGTTCCTGACAAGCACACGATCACCTGGATGCAGCAGAACACCCCTGGCACCTTGGTCATAGTGCCTCTTCCCTTTCTTAGAGGACTTCTTGCTGTTTTCTGAGGCAATCCGATATGCCTCCTGCATCCGGGAAGCCCAGGTCTGGGCATACTCCTGTCGTGTCTGTGCTTGCCGATCTGGGTGAAGGTTGAAGATCAGGTCGATGGGGAGCTGTGGATGTCTTCCAAAGAGAAGAAAGAAAGGTGAGTAGCCTGTTGCCTCATGTCTTGTACAGTTGTAGGCGTGGACAATGCTGGGAAGATGGTCTTTCCACTCTGCCTTCTTTTCCTCATGGAGCGTTCTGAGCATCTGGAGCAGCGTTCTATTCAAGCGTTCGACAGGGTTTCCCTGCGGATGGTAAGGAGTAGTTCGGGAGTGAGAAATTCCTGCCAGCTGTTGGAGTCTCTGAAACAGGGTGTTCTCGAACTCCCGGCCCTGGTCATGGTGAAGCTTTTGAGGGTACCCGAAGCGTGGAATGAAATCGTAGAAGATCTTTTCAGCCGCTGTTTTGCCAGTCTTATTTCGAGTTGGGTAGGCCTGAGCAAAACGGGTGAAGTGATCTACTACAACAAGGACGTACTCATAGCCTCCTTTACTGGGATCGAGATGCATATAGTCGACAGAGAGCAGCTCAAAAGGGGCACTGGTTGTGATTGAGCCCATTGGTGCTTTCTCATGAACAGCAGGTCGCTTTTGCTTAATGCATGAGCACTGTCGGATGACGTAGTCTTCAATGTCGCGCTGCATAAAAGGCCAGTAGAACCGCTGCCTTGCGAGGTGGATGACTTTGTCAGCTCCGACATGTCCCATGTCATCATGCAGGTGTTTGAGTACAGTTAACTTTAGTGCTTTGGGAAGGACTAGCTGTTGATTTTGTCCTGACTGCCTGTACAGAATTCCTTTATCCAGTTTGAGCCTGTTCCACTCATGTGTGAGCCGTCGCGTTCCTGATTGTATTGGCCTCTGGTCTTTGTCTCTTGGATTCCATCCGCTCCTTTTTAACTGGATCACCTCACCAATGGATTCATCCGCTTTCTGGGCATCTCTGATGTCCTCTGGGGTGAACATGGGTGTACTCACAGAAGGAGGGTCATCATCAATGGTGGAGATCTGAAGGGCGGCAGCCCAGGGTACATCCTCATCTCTCTCGGCTTTGTTCCCCTGCCAGATAGCAGATACAACCTCAGGTAGCATTATCTCAGAGTACTCCAACAAGTCATCTTGGAGCTTCACTGGATACCTGGACAGGGTGTCAGCGTCAACATTTGCCTTGCCTGGCCTGTACTTGATGGTAAAGTTGAAGTCAGCTAATTCACCAACCCAGCGGTGTCCAACAGCATTCAACTTGGCCGTGCTCAGGACGTAGGTGAGGGGGTTGTTATCTGTATACACAGTGAATGTTGGTGCATAATACAGATAATCACGAAATTTATTGCAGACGGCCCACTTCAGGGCTAGGAACTCAAGCTTACTGGAATGGAGGTGATAATTCTTCTCAGCAGGCGTGAGTGACCTGGAACCATAAGCAATAACCCGGAGTTTACTATCCTGTTCCTGGTAGAGCACAGCCCCCAAACCTTCATTGGATGCATCAGTGTGCAGGACAAATGGCAAATGGAAGTCGGGGTAGGCCAAGATGGGGGGGTTAATCAGCATGTCAACAAGGCGGGACACAACAGCACTGTGTTCAGGGGTCCACTGAACTGGTGTCCTGGATGGTAACTGGCCACTGTTCTTGCCTTTCTGGTTGGACTTTGCTGTAACAGGACTCTTGTTGGAAGCAGCAGGCTGTTCTTGGAGCTTAAACAGTGGTCGGGCTATTCTGGAGAAGTCCTGGATGAATGAGCGATAGTAGCCCAAGAAACCAAGCAGAGCTCGGACCTCTCCCACATTCTTTGGCTGTCTCTCCTTCATATGCAACACCGCTTCCAGGTCTTTGGGGTCTATCTGAACACCTTCACTTGTGACCAGGCGTCCGACATACCTGACTTGGCGTTTGAACAGCTCACACTTTTTCGCGCGCAGCTTCACACCATGCTCTCGTAAGTGACACAGCACTCGTCTCAAGTCCTCAACATGCCCCTGGAATGTCTTGGAAAAGCAAAGGACATCATCCAAATAAGGAGAACAGCATTCATCCCTCAGACCAGCCAGCATGCCTTCCATGCAGCGCTGAAATGCTGCTGGAGCATTGGTGAGGCCAAATGGGAGGCGTGCCCACTCATAAAACCCCCAAGGTGTGCTAAAAGCGGTCAGGTGACGGCAGCTCTCTTCAACAAAGCCTTGGTGGTAGGCACTGCCCTGGTCAAGTATGGAGAACCATGAGTTGCCTCCTAAGTTGTCCAGGAGGTCTTGGATGCGGGGAAGTGGATGACGGTCAGGGATGGTTTTGTTGTTCAGCCCACGGAAGTCAACACAGAGCCGCAAGCTCATGTCCTTTTTTCTCACACAGACCACAGGAGAAGAGTAAGCTGAGGTGGATTTTCTGATCCAACCACGGTCAAGCAAGTTCTGAACGTAGTCTTTCACCTCTCGATACAAGGGCTTTGGGATGGCATTGTAAGACTTTTGGACGGGTGTTTCATCTGTGAGGTTGATTCTAAGTTGTAGGTCAGGAATACAACCAATGTCAGCATCGTCTTTGGCAAACACGTCTGACTCCTTGAACAACATTTCCTTAACTACTCTCTGTTCATCCTCTGCTAGATGTGATACGTCAACAGGAGGGTGCCACTTTTCTTTGATCTGTCTGCCTTGCTCATTGTTCAGGTAGGTCACTGGATCTGTGTTTAGCTGAGCTGAAAAGGTTTGGGCAGCGTCATGCTGCATGCCCTCAGGACTCAGGACAGGTTTCACATCAGCCATTTCCTCAAGGGTGCCGAGAGTGGTTCTCTGGGGCAGATAAATGGCATGTCGGGTTGCATTTTGGATGGGAATTTTAATGCATTTTGATGACCCACAAGGAACGTCGACTAGGGCAGGAAACAGTTCTAGACCCTCAGGGCAGGTGTTCTCTATGAGAGGCTGGAACAGCATGGTACGATTCCCTGATAACCCCCTAACCCGGCAAAGTATTTGATAGACTCGACCAGCAGGGATAGTGACACCTTGCCTGCCTATGCGCACCGTACATAATGCCGTCTCGTCACTGGTTGTGATCTGTAGGGCAGAGACTAAAGCCTCAACTGTGTTTTCAGGGACACTCAAAGCATCAGTCAGGATCGCAGTCACATTAAGGGTATTGTCATGGTCGTTGACGATCTCGGCTATAACGTTGCTACCTAACAGGGGACAGTGACAACTCTGACTGACAAGAAGGGGCACTCTAATTATCAAAGACCCATGGCGCTCACTACAAATCTGCAAGTCAACCTCAGCCCATCCATCCAGTGGAACTTGTGTACCATTTGCTGCTGATATTTCAAAGGACTGATCGGCAAAGAGGGACTGAAGAGGTTGGATTTTGACACGGGGTGATGCACTGTCTATCCAGGTTTTGCTGACCATCGTCACCTGAGCACCTGAGTCTAAAAGCATTTCTATAGGCACACCGTTGATGTTGCAAGAGACGGTACAACGTTTCCCTATGAGCTGTGCAATGCGTTTCTTTGGGTCTGATTGGCATGGTGTGGCTGACGGCTTGATCTTAAATGTGGGCTTAACACTGTTTATGATCACTGGCTGCCCCTTTTCCTGTGACCGCTTCCCGTTTCCCGATGACCTTCTTTGTAAACAGCCGATGGCTCGGTGTCCTGCCTGGCCACAGATAAAACAATGGGGACAGCCCATGGTTCCGCTTGTTATACAATCCTGGCATCTACCCTTTTTGTCGACTGACAGTAGCTGCGGACGACTAAATGAGGTACTAGGGCCGCCAGACTGTATGCATTCTGCAGTCCTGTCAACGAGGGTCATGTGTCTGGTCAGAGAAGACACTTGTGCAGTCAGTTGTCTGATAGCATCACGATTAGCCTCTAACTCGGCATCAACTAGAGTCGGTGTATTCATGTCAGTCTGTCCATTACCGTCATGTTGGGCAACACTTACAGTCACTGGTCGAGACTTAGATACAACACCCAGGCGCTTTAACCTCCCCTCTTCCTCAGTCATGGACCTAGTCATCTGTTCTAACAGAAAGTCATCACTAATCTGCTGGTCAGCAAGAAACGTTTTGATGTCATGTCTAACGTAGCTGTTTCTCTCGTTTAGACCTTGGTAGAGTGTGTGAAGAAAGGTACCCTGTACAAGCCTCCTGTCATAACTAAACTCTACACCAGGCTGCTTAGACTCAAAAATAACTCTCTGCTTTAACCCCATAAGCCTATATAGAAATTGCTGTGGACTCTCCCTGTCGTGCTGTCTGGCATTACTTAACTCTTGGAAGAGCTCGGTTACACTTTGATCTCTGATGTGAGAGCGGAGGAACCTCTTTAACCCATTAACTGTTAGATCATCATTGTTAGTTAGCATTTCCCTAAATGTACCTGGTTTAATTACTTTAAGAACTGCTCTAATGATCTCAGCCTCACTAAACCCTTCTTGTAAAGCAGTGTCAATCTGCTTACAAAGACCCTTAAAAGACATGTCAGAACCTGTATCAGATATCTGACCACCGTGCATTTTACACTCTCTGCGTGGAAGCAGAGCAGTAACGTCAGACAACCTTACAACCTGCTCTGTTACAGTGGAGGATAAGCTTGACCGACCATGGTGGACACTGCGGGATCCAGCAACAGTCAGCTGGGCTGGCATCTCTGGATTGTCAGGTGCATGGTTGTCCATTGGTGACGTGTGTGTGTGCATGTCTCCCGCACCATTCATATGAACGGTGGAAACACCAACCTCACCAGACCTGGCGTCTGTCAATGTCAGATCATGCAGCAGGTCCTGGAGGGAGAGGAGTTGAGCCATGCCTTCATCTTCCATCGCTTTCAACCTCTCGCTCCTGGTGTAGTCGAGAATGAAGTCGTACAGCTCTGGTTCACTGAAGCTCTCAGTGCTCTCGCTGCCATCTTCGACTGAGCTGGCAACCAACTGCAGTTGACTGGAACTCAGCGCTGGAAGTTTTTTGTTAATCTGGAAGATCAGCATCCGCCGTGGGGTTACGATGGCCATTGTGATGTCTCACTGGTGACTGTCGCTCTCTGGATGACGTTAAACACAACAGCCTTCCCTGAAGCTTGGACACCTGGTCTCACCGTCACAGTGACCGCTCACCCTGCTCTTGAATGCTTGATCCCGGACGAGCCCCCAATTGTTACCGGCACCAGATCTAGGGGAATCTGGGCAGGTACAAGGCCCACAGGCTGGTTTGGGCTGTGGGTAATATGAAGCGGAGAACAACCGTTTTCAATCTTGCTCAAGCGATCAACAGTTTATTAACTCCTTTCTGAGTCAAATACTTTAGAATATAATATATATAAATATTATAATAAGAACAATAAAAAAACCAATACATTAATAATTGTCCATATCATAAATGAATGGCAGTATATATATACAAATAGATGGCAGTATAAATATCACATATCTACATGACTGTAGAATATAATAAAACAATAAAGAAACCAATACATCAATAATTGTCTATATCATAAATAAATAGCAGCATATATATACAAATAGATGGCAGTATAAATATCACATATCTACATGACTGTAGAATATAATAAAACAATAAAGAAACCAATACATCAATAATTGTCTATATCATAAATAAATAGCAGCATATATATACAAATAGATGGCAGTATAAATATCACATATCTACATGACTGTAGAATATAATAATACAATAAAGAAACCAATGTATCAATAATTGTCCATCATAAATAGCACACCAACTGACGACACCAACGGCTTCTGCCAGCTCACCAGCGTCAACCGCTATTAACTACATTCAAAACACTGTAAATCACACTTTAAAACACAAAACAGCTCCCAAACACAACATGAACAAACGCACCGCCCATAAGACCGTGTGATAGATTAACCACATTTCAATGGAATATAATTAGACATACCTGTGGGTAATATGAAGCGGAGAACAACCGTTTTCAATCTTGCTCAAGCGATCAACAGTTTATTAACTCGAGCTTCGTCTCCATGGCAACCCACTATGTCAACAGTGCACAGTGCCATCTAGTGGCATGAAAATAATACAATAGGGTCAATATTAACCGCTATTGCAATTAACAGCTAAATCCAGAAAATGGGTGGGGGGGAACTGTTTTATACCACAAGCCATTTTCTATGCCCGTTACAGAGGCATGCTGCCTGAATCCGTTTGTGCTAAAAATAGCATACTCACACTTCAGGCAGGATCATGGTCCCCTTCAAGCCAGCACGCACGAGTATGTTCATGGTTTATGTTTACTTTACAAATCTTTTTACACTGAGTCCTTTGAACCAACAGTTATAGGTGACAGGAGATGTGTTGCATACACAATAAACATGCATAAGAAACAGGCTTAAAATGACGTTTTCAACCTACCGTACTTACAGAGAGTTTTAAACTTAAGAATCTTTCCTACTTATCCCTAGGCCATACCGGTACACTGTGTACAGGCAGGCTATACTCTGGGCTTATGGCGTTTCAGGGAGGAGTATAAGGAAGCCTCTACCCTCTTGTGTGGTTTCAACCATCAGGCAGCAATTCCAGAATGGTGACCAGACCTATCAGGGCTTTCAATGGCCTTGTTTGGATGAAAAGGAATAAAAATAATTGTTATGCCTATTCTGTTGTGATCATTCAATTGCCCTTAAAATGTTATAAAGTACACAGAACACATGAATTTTGGATAAAAAAAAAGTTTATTGGCATCGCTTGTAATGGTTACTGAACAAAGAAACAGGTTGGAATTAAATCTATATAAAAAAATGGTTAGGCACAAAACATACAAGGAACCCTGAAGGGCTAGACCCGCAATGTTTAATTCTAATTCTAATTAATTCTGCAATAGTGTGGTCATACCCGAGGGTCAGTTGATGGTTCTCTTTCTCTCACACACACACACACACACTATTTCATGCATTCATACATGCAAAAGCACATCAAGCAGACACACAGTGAGCCCAGACAACACCGCACACAGAGGTTGACAAGGCACAGGTAAAATGATTGCCAAATTATTTTGAATTACATACAAAGAAATTTCATGCAAATAATAACAACTAAATTATTGGACTTGTCCGTGGAAAAAAATAATAATGTGAAATTAGGTTTTCTTGTAGCGTGACTGCCGGGCTAGGTAGAGGCTGACGGCCTCCTCCTTAGGAATCTGTTGGAAGGATTTGGCGATGGGGGCGGGTGCATCGGAGGACGAATTGGCGCTAACCTCTCGAAGAACCGCGGGTGAACTGGCGTAGCTCTCCCGAAGGGCCTTCATTAATGATGTTGCATAACCTGCAGACATAATAATAATAATATTAATTATAATAATAATATGACTTTATAAAGATCATTGTCACTGATCACCGATGTCTCGTGCGCCATCTCAAAATATGATAGAACTGCATGACACTGCTTACCGTATGAGGCTGCCTCTTTGATGCGACGCACCACATGGGCACCTTTTCTGAAGCGCGGATACCGCACGCATTACTTCTCCGACCCGTCACTTCTCCGTGCTGTCTCGCTATTGGCATTGTGATTATAATGCAGCGCCGCTAAGAGAAGCCTACAAAATAACACATTCGAGAAAACCTTTGAAACTTGGTGTATGTATGACAAAATACTACAATAGGCATGTTAATAGGTAGGTACTATTATTACTATAAAAGGAATAATAATTGGCAGTGTTATTCCATTGGATAGCACTGACCTGCTATACATCCCAAGGTATGAAAACCCTGTGTGCTTGGGCGCGAAGTGCAAGATGAGGGAGTGGTAAGCCTCAAGGGAGAAGGTCTGGTGCTGTGGAGACAGCTGTCGAACATCTTTCAGTAAGGCAGCCCTCATCATTATGTTCTCCAATATGACTGCTGCCAATGAGCCTGCAAAGACCAAGACAGGTAGGCAGGGAGGCAGACAGACACACAGACGGAAAACATACAAATAGACGATAGATACAGACAGAATTCCTTTTTTAAATGGAAACACACATGAAATTGTCCTGCATATGAATTATAGCAAACAGTAAACAGAATGTTATGAGATTGCAAGGGAATGAAAAAATAATTTCATCACAAAGGTCACATGTAGGGATGCAAACAATTCATTGATTATCGATTAATTGTCGATAAGAGATTACTCGATTAAAATAAATTACTTGCAATTAATCGCATTTTTAACCCGTAATTCCCCAACCGTCCACGTGAGGGCGCGCTTGACGCCAGACGTACTTCACGCACACGCGGGAACACAAGCGAAGAAGCAGGACAAGACAAACGAAAAGCGGGACACTAGAGCTGTGTTCGAAATCGTTCCCTATCATGGATGTAGTGCGCTAAATAGGGTGCACGGCATTTTGTAGGGTGTTCGAATTCTCAGTGGTCCACTATATAGGTTACTATATAGTGGACTTAAAATAGGGTACATACGATGTTCCCTACATGTTACCTCCGTATACCACAATGCAATGCGGTTGTATTTTTCCAGGGGAGAAGAAGAAGCTGAATAACCGCGAAAACTCGTTCCCTATTCCCTATATAGTGTACATGATATAGTGCACTATATAGGGAATAGGGAACGAGAATTCGGACACTACCCTGAACATTTCTAAACGTCATTTGCGTCAGTAAATGCGCCTGGTATTTGTGTGACGTGATGCGCCGACATCATCTAAACAAACCGGGCTGTAAGTTGTATTGATGTTGAATGTTACATTTCCTTGTTCAAGTTTTTTTAAATTAATTTTGAATGTTAAATATTCTATGTTAAATCCCTAATAAATTGTTGACATTTCTAAACACAAGCCGGAGACTCCATCATTAAATGTATTCGTTTTCGCGGTTATTCAGCTTCTTCTTCTCCCCTGGAAAGATACAACCGCATTGCATTGTGGTATACGGAGGTAACATGTAGGGAACATCGTATGTACCCTATTTTAAGTCCACTATATAGTAACCTATATAGTGGACCACTGAGAATTCGAACACCCTACAAAATGCCGTGCACCCTATTTAGTGCACTACATCCATGATAGGGAACGATTCCGAACACAGCTACTGACACGATGAAGAGGGCAAAACGGAGTGCAGTATGGAGCCACTTTAAGTTGGTTAATGACGACAAAGACGCCAAATGCACAATATGTGGAAGTATTTTAAAGTACAACTAAACGACTTCGTTGAATTACCACCTAAATGTGTCACATTCAGAAGGAAATTCAGCTTCTCAGAAGAATTGCCGCTTATCGATTAATCGATCATCGATCGATAAGATGAAACAACTATCGATTAATGAATTACTCGATAATTTGAATAAAATTAATGGCCCCACTTAACAGGAGGTTGCAGGTTGGCATGTTCCTGTGGAAAAGAAAAGAAAACAGTAATCAACAGTATATCAGGATTCAATATAGAGTAAGTACTTTACATTACTGGTCAAAGGTTTCGTATTTTCAATCAAACACACATGACCAATACAGTATAACACTCAAATAGGATGGCATCACAAACCAGCAGACTAAAGCCAGCCTGGTACATACATTGTAAATTAACTGGCAAGACAGTCAGAGCTATCAGATTGTAATTAGGTATTCTGATTTTCTAATCAGATGGCTGCGTAAACAAAAACTGCATAAACAAAACTGTACCTGCTTGATCTTAACAAAAGTTCCTTCCTGCTGCACAATGCTACTATCCGACCTCTCACAACAGGCCGGACAGATGGCAAAAAGGCCCATCAGCTCCTCTTGGCAAACAATGAATTTGTCAATGCAACTACAACAATGAGGGGGAGGGGGGGCGGTGTCATTCAAACTAACAAAGCATTGAGCATTCAATATGGTCTATGTTGGTTTTAGATTATCTCACTTGTGGTGGGGGTCACACGTGTAAGGTGGCTCCTCATCAAACAATTCCTCCTCATCCATCGGCTCTTCGGGCACCCACGACTGATGACAGTGGCATTATCATCATCATCGTCAACTGTCTGTTCAGGACTAGCGAGGGGAGTGGAGGTTTGTGGGCTGAATGAAGTCTGTGTGCCCACGCTAACCATCTTGGGCTTCAGGTTAACCTGGGGCCCGTTTCAGAAAGCAGGTTCAACAAACTCTAAGTTAAATCCTTAACTCTAGGTTGACCAACTCTGAGCTGCAAAACTCTGAATTTTCGGTTTCAGAACAGGTGATAACGCTTAGTTCAATCAACTCTGAGTCAAGGTAACTCTGAGTGAAGCTCGTGCATGAG
The DNA here is from genome assembly GCF_902167405.1 of Gadus morhua. Lineage (NCBI taxonomy): Eukaryota > Metazoa > Chordata > Actinopteri > Gadiformes > Gadidae > Gadus > Gadus morhua. The sequence continues at coordinate 515,460 of NW_021964143.1, read as the reverse complement.
GATATAAAAAGCCCTCATCAATGGAACACAGATAACATGATTCACCATGGCAACAAGTACTAACAAGCCTCGATCCTCCTACTTCTCCCCAGCGGAGTTGCAAATCTTAATGACTGCATATGCAGAAAGCGAGCATATCTTTTTACTAAAAAGCAATACTATGGCAGCAGCCAAAAAGCGGGAGCTCGCGTGGAAAAATATAGCTGACCGAGTCAGAGTATTTGAGAAAAAGAAAATGTTTTCTCTTGAATGTTCCACTTATTCAACAAATATATTCCATATGTGTGTTTGTGCGCACAGGTGCAACCCAACAGGCCCCAAACGGACTTGGCTGCAACTAAAAATGAAATATAAAAATGTAGTTCAAACAGATAAGGTATAATTTAAGTACAAGCAATTGTGATGTTGTTTAGCCTGCCCTCATTAAACAGCATTTAGTGGCTGCATTCAACATGTGATGGATATATTTAAGTAATTAGGGAAATCTGCTAAACAAAGAAAAATCCCAACACTGCCAGTATTTATTATTGTCTATATGAAAGCAACACCTAAATGCCTTTTATACATACAAGTCTCCAAATTTGTGTTTTCTGGTTATCTTAAAATTTGACCTCCATTATAGCCAACAGAAAAAAGGCAGTCAGTTAGAAATGATTGAAGCATATCATGTCTCTAACAGCTCTTCCATCTCGTGCATCAGCAGGGGGGTCAGGATTATTATCTGGATCATTCGGGGAAAGAGTAGGACATTGTTCTCCTCTAATAGTGGCAATGTTGTGGAGAACCAAACATGCCACTATAATGTCACAAGCCCTTTCCGGGGTGACCCTGAGCCTACGAAGGCACTGGAACCGGGCCTTGAGTATGCTGATGGTCATCTCCACTCTGGCTCGTGTCCTGCAGTGAGCCAAGTTGTAGTGTTGCTGTGGGCAAGGGTCAGGGTCAGGGTAAGGGGTCAGCTAGTCTCGCAAAGCCAGACCAAACTACAGCAAGTAGAATGGTCTGGAGCCACGCTACCTCGAGCCGTCTATCCGTTGGGAAACTGGGCGGGCCTGTTTTATTTCTTTAAACCAATCACAATCGTCTAGGGCGGGGCTAAGCCCGGGAAGCAGCAGCGGTGTCCATGCAAAATAGTGCCGGGGGGGAAATTATTTTGACGGAACTTCTTGACGTTCAGAGGCTGTCAGAAATGGCTCAATCCCAAACGCCACAAAAAACCATTAACGATGTATGTCGCCTATGTGTAGATAATTTTATAGATAAAAAGAACAAACATCGTTTGATTCTTTGTCACGATGATTTCAAGCCACCATACACTTTGGCCCTTGAGGAGCTCACGGGACCTATAAAAACGAACGACGTTTTAACATTTATGTGTGGTTCTTGTAGAACACTACTAAAGAAATACCGTAGGAGCTATTGTGAAGTGGAACGGATCGGTTCATTGGTTAATCCATGTCAAACGCTCATGCCGCCGTCAGAGTGAAACGATGCGCCAAATCTACACCAACCGCCGATAGTCGTGACCGCAAACGCATCGTCCCCGGGGAGAGTCTGGGCTTTTCCAAGGTAATGTCAAAATAGGCTATGTTGTGGTCCTACCATTGTAATGAAATCAGATAGTCAGTAATCAGTTATTACATTATATTAAAATTAAACAAGATTTGATGTCTAGTTCCACAAACAATTTCGAAAACTTGGTAACGCCAGCAACCGGAAGGGGAGGAGTCGCGGCCAAATCGGCCGCTAAGCAATAGACGCTGTCCACTTCCGTTCAGCCAGACTAGGGGTCAGCAGATAGCGCTGGCAGGGGTACCCTCTGTCTCCGAGTAGATAACCATCAAACTCTCCTATGATAATACAAGATACACTTTATTGTTTCAGTTGTAATAGGAGGAAACAAAATATTGATCATAGGATATAACTATATACTGGATATATAAACTATATATATATATAAACTCACCACGGGCAAATCTGGCACTCAGTGTAGACTCACGAAACATTCGTGAGTCATACACAGACCCAGGCCACTTCGCTTCCACATTATTTATCATGTGGGCTGCGTCACACATGATCTTCACAGTGGAGAACAGTAATTAGCTGTATAGTGAAGCATATTTCATTTGGAATGTTAAAGGCTATTATTTAGGCCTACCTGTACGTTAATGCTGTGGACAGATTTCCTATTCACATAATCTCCTTCATTTATTGAAGGAGCTATGATAGGAATGTGAGTGCCATCTATGCAGCCAATCCCACCTGGAAACCCTAAAATATATCAAATTGACTGATTAGTGCTTCAAGTCTCAAAGCTTTATGACATAAATGAATTACTGCTTAGACTGATACCTGCAATTCTGTGGAACTCTTCTTTGAGAAGTCTGGTGGGTCTGTGACTTGGGAACACTACAAACGTGCATAGTAGCCGTTTCAGTGCAAGTGTCACATTTCGGACAGCCCGACAGACAGTTGCCTTGGACACATGCTCTGCATCACCGACGTTATACAAAAAACTGCCGTTGGCAGAAAAACGAAGTGCAATACAAAGAATTTGCTCGGAACTGAGAGCGTGTCCACGATGTGTCATGTGAGCGATGTGAGGGCTGAGAATATTGTTTATATAATTTATTGATGATGCAGAGAAATGGAAACGCTCAAACAGGTAGCTACTCATCAGGGAATGATAAAACATCCAAGTATCTGCGCCTCGACATCAACTGGCTCTTCAATAAAAGGACACGCCATGTCTGCCACTGCCTTCAGTCTGCAGGCTTCAACTTAAGAGCAGGAGAAACTCGGGGTTAGTTGAAGAAAACCTGCCAGCGAGCAGGTTAGGTTCACGGAGTATGTTGCCAGGGTAACTGACTCAGAGTAAAGCTGAACTGGCTTTGTGAAACTGAAAAACCAGAGTTTCCCTCATCTCAGGGTTAACTAACTCAGAGTTTTCACTAAACCTGCTTTCTGAAACGGGCCCCTGCACAGCTGTGGCAGAGGCAGTAAACATACCCAAACATATGACAATCATGGCAAATCTAAGCGGCTATGTTTTGGTGTAGGCTATGTATTAATTTCATCAATGTGTATGGAAATTTCCTGCTTGCAATGTTTTAGACATAATATCTACCCCTTAAAATACCAAAGATTTACCGTGAGACCATCGGGGGGCTTCAAATAACATTGTGTCCCAGCGTCAGAAGTGGAGGAGGGCAAGGGCTGATCCCCAGTATCGACACTCTCCACAGTGTCTACACTGGCCACGGTCTCCTGCTGTGAGGCGTCTGTCAACATCTTGCGAAAACAAATATAAAAAAGTATATTAGTATAAAGTATAGTATATACAAGTATATAAAAAAGAAATGCAAGGGTGTAGTGGTGACATAAGCGGTGGGTAAACTATGAATACTTAGATCAGTGATTCGCAACCAAGGGTAGTGTATTTGCTGTATTGGGAGGTAGCTAAACTCTGAAGTGAGAAGTGGATAAACTCTGTTTCTGAAATTTCAGAGGTGGGTAACTGCGTTTACTTGCGTTTAGCGTCCACTACAGCCCTGGCGACACGGTCACGGTCAAATATATGTGAAAGAGAACCGTAGCAGTCTAGCACTAACACAAAACGCAAACACACTGTTGTGAAAGCCGCTTGATGATGACGATCACTGATCCAAACACTAGCCATGAAGCTTTCATGACGATATGGACATTTACTTCAGGGCAATTTTGTTTTGGCTCATATTCGTGAATCACGAAACATGCTCTTCTAATGTCAGACTGATCATGCTTGTAGTGGAGGCTGTGTCAAAGGGAACACGGTATGCAAAATACACACAGAGCTAGCTAACGCACAGCTTGTAATTAGGCCTAAAAAAAAAAAAAGTTTGGTTCCTGTTGGTTGTCAGTAGAGGTCATGGGTAGGTAGGGAATTTATTATATTTTTTTATTTTATTTTTTCCAGCGGCAGCGAATGATAGGTAGGTTGTTTTCATTTAAGAACGAGAAAATTCGCTCATCCTTGTACAGAATGAAGAGGTGCTGTACCAAAACGTAATTATAGTTTGCATTAAAAAAAAAAAAAAAAAACTTTTTTTTTTTTCTCATAAAATAATTTGGGTCCCACATAAATTGACAGGGTTTTTCGGAAACCGGAACCAAACAAAAGAAATTGTAGGCCTTATAGTCCTTCTCGGTCCCTCCGGTCTTCGGGAGCCGGCCTTCTTTCATTGCCGAAGGTTAAAAATAAATCGGCTGGACAGAGAGCGTTTGCCTATCGAGCCCCCTTCCTATGGAATAGGCTGCCATCAGTGATCAGGGAAGCTGACTCTGTGGAGCTATTCAAAGGAAAGCTCAAACCGCACCTCTATAATCTTGCATTTGGAGTGTGAAAACGACAGATGCGAAGTGAAGACCACTCTGTTTGCTTGTGCTTTTCTTATTACATTATACATTCCCACTATGTACTTTTCCGTTCTAATTCACTATTCTGTCTGTTCTAGCGTGTTCTCTCCTCATGAAGGCTGGAGCCACAAAGGACAGGCCTGACACACACACACACACACACACACACACACACACACACACACACACACACACACACACACACACACACACACACACACACACACACACACACACACACCAGTTCTTCTCTGCTGTTGATGACCACCAGGTCTGCCTTTCTCTTCTGACAGTCTTCTCTACTGGCCCTCCAGCCCTTCTTAGTAGTAGAAACACGGTAGAGACTCTTGTCGTGAAACATCCAGCCCTGAAGTGTCAATTCATCTGTTGAATGTAAAAGAACATCCTGAACAAACAGAGAACTGCTTATCTTACGGTCTTGGTTACGGACACACAACCCTGAGACCTGACCTTAACAGACCACATAGAAGCATTACCTTAAAGACGACAATAGAAACCTGACCTTAGTAGACCACAATATGAATCACAGAAGCAGAGGGTGTTTTTCAAATGAATGTTAATGACGCGATTCATTTAATAACTTTGATAAAACCCTCACTGAGTAAGTGCTCTCTCCCCTCCCTCCAGGGTGACGGTGAGTCTAGGACAGGACAGAGGAATACAGAAGATATGAGCTCTAAAACAGAACGACATCGTCTCTAAACATCACAGGACCCACAGCCAACCAAACACAAAGTCCATAATATTAATACTAATTAAAATAGCAATAACTACAGTTATCAATATCATTATTGCTATTGAATTTGTACGGAGTCATGTCGCCCCTTCGCGTTTGGTGTGGACACACCTTCACTTGTGCGACAGGCCTGCTATTCTATAGCAGTAAGATGTTTAAAAACATAACGTCTAACCGTGTGTGTTCTTACCTGGGCGCGTGTGTCGATGACGGAGCCGTTATGTTTGAAAACATAACGTGTTACCTGGGCGAGTGTCGCTGCGGTGTGTGCGCGTGCGTGTTAGTGGTGGATTTAATGATTTGTTTACGTGACCCAGTTCGCGTGATTCAGTTCGCCAAGAGGAGTCGTTCGCGAATCGTTCGTCAGTTTGTTCGTTCAGTCGAGTTTCCGGTAGCACTAACTCCACTGAGTCTGACTGACTCAGCTGAGAACCGTGCAATGGCGTGCATTCCATGATGCGATTTACCGCTACCGGAAACTAAACAACGAACTGAGCTGAACGAACAAACGGTTCGCAAACGACTCCTCCCAGCTCAGTGGAGGAGGTGGAGGAGTCGTTCGCGATTCAGCCTAGTTTCCGGTAGCGGTGAATCGCATCAGGTAATGCACGCCATTGCACGGTTCTCAGCTGAGTCAGTCAGACTCAGTGGAGTTAGTGCTACCGGAAACTCGTTCGTTCATTCAGTCGAGTTTCCGGTGAATCGAATGGTGAACGAGACGACCGAACAAACGAGAGAAACGAACCGGTTCGGTTCATTCGTCCTAAAGACTCGTTAATTTGAACCGGTTTGCGAACGAACGAGCCAACACTAGTGCGTGTGTGTTCTTACCTGCACGTGTGTCGATGGCGGAGCCATTGCGGTTAAAAACATAACCTCTTACCTGGGCGAGTGTGTCGCTGCCTTTGTATTGGCTAGCGGTGTGTGTGCGTGCGTGTGCGTGTGTGTGCGGTGTGTATCTGTGTACTTGCGCTGTATGTATGCGTTTGCGTGTGCTGTGTGTGTGTGAGAGCTGCAGGCTGCTTGGCACATGCACCCTGACCAACTTGAGTGACTGGTGCGACAGGCCTGCTATTATATAGAAGTAAGACTAGAGTGTCCGTGTGTGCGTTGCCTGCGCTCAACCTCTAGTTGTTTTTAAACCCATAGCTATAATATGGAAACCCCGGTCGATATTGTATTTAATTTCTGAGCGCATAATGTAATAACATTTTGCCTATAATGTTACATCGTATAATATATTGGTTCACCTATAAAGTAATGAAGCAAGCATAATAATTTTCTCCTTACTTCATGAAGCAAGCATAATAATTTTAAGTTCGCAGCATTTGTGTATCAGAAGAATAGACCCTGAGGGTGATTCACACTTGATGCTTTATATGCGTTCAGACATCAGTAGAATCAAGGGGGGTGGGCCTGCAAGGGGCGGGATATGACGTACGGTCTAAGTTCGCAAGAGGCGGGATAAGTGCGGCCGCTGACACTGTAGTTTGTTTTGGTTTGACCGCAGACAGCACGGAGGCAGAACGGGCAGAACTCATCAGCATCAGCTAACAGCTAAGGCAGCAACCTACCTAACTATAGTGAACTAAAGCACGGGCTTGTGTGGGGGAGGGTGAGGGGGGGCGGGGGGGGGGTGTGAGGGCAAGATTACAGATTGTACATTGGCTACCTGACGTGAGAGATGTTTTTTTATTGTTAACAGAAGAATGCGTCATTGAGATTAAACATCTCTTAAAGTGATCTGGCCAAGAGAGGCAGCAGTAGCCTACAGTCACACATAGCCTACATAAAACATAAAACATAAGAAAAATAAAACAACTGATACAGTCGGCAGGGGGGATTTCAATATCACAAGACATTTCGGGAGGCTCAATGTGGTGGATAATAGGGCTGTCACTTTTTCCAAAAATGAAATTCGAACGAATTTCGAATGTCCATAATTAATTTGAATACATTCGAATACATTCGACCCCCCCCCCCATAGAACACGACAACAGTCTTGATTTTTTATGTTGCTCTCGTATACCTCACGTATACCTACTGAATTCATAACAGCACAGGATAAAAACACATCTTTGATAACACATTTGTAAACACAACAAGAGGAAGCTCCGACACACAAATGCGTAGGCCCGTCACGATAACAAATTTTTCTGGGCGATTAATTGCCCCAGGAATTATTGCGATAAGCGATAATATTGCAGTTTTTCAACTAATATAATGATAAAGTACACCCTTTCGAAGATCAATAAACCTTTATTTTTAAAGAACACTGGAACTGGACGTCTGGAAGACATTTAAAATATCCAGAATAAATTAACAAAACAAAACAATCTAACAAAAAATGCTCTTGAATAAAAACCAAACACCACCAAAAACAATAAATAAAATTGAAACACTAAATAAAAAGGATGTAAACACGATTGCGCCAGGACTCCGCCTCCCACACAGACAATGCAACAAGTTAGTAGCCGCGTTTACATGGCACATCTGATCCGCATCTGATCCGCATAGATGTCTATGCGGCATAGATCTGTTCCTAAAATGTGTTCCGAATGTAGGCTACTGTATACATGGCAGTAACAAAAGTGTCCGTTCTGTCTCTCGCGCACACCTGACACATCTCTGGACCGGCGGCGACTTAATGGATGTCTTATCATTATCGGGGATTTTAAATTTGATTTTAATGAAAGCACGGCAGGAGAGAGCTTTTCTCTCCCTGCTCCTTCAATTAAGAAGGAGGAGGACAGCGCAGCAACGTCAATTTCTCGTCAGATCTTTATATTTACCTTAAGCTCCGCCGCAAACAAGAGGAATTTGGATGCGAGTCTGCAGCCAAGACTGGTGGGAGAGAGTGGTCTTACAGGAATTTAGTGACCAGGAATCCTTGAAGGTCCATTTGCGAACTACTGCAGCTGCCATCTCTCTAAGTTAAGAAGTATTTTAACGTTCAGCCTGCAAAAGTACTACTAGTAGCCTACTCATTTACAGTTACCTCGGACGCGCGCAGACACTACGATACGCGAACACGTCATTAATAAACACCCATGTCCCGTCGCTTAGCAACCGGACACACTTACCGGACTACTTTTACGGAGTGATAACAAAGACGTGAATCAGGCAATAAATCCACTTTCCTTGACAGCGGTGAAGTTCGGTGTGCTTAAAAGTACCGACGGAGCTTAGTGGACCAATTGCGAACTACTGCGGCTGCTCTAAATTAAACCCCAATCTATTCGGAATAAGTGCATAAATGGTGATTAAAACGGACTACACCACCTCTTCTATTCGGCATAGAATCTATGCGGAACAGATAATTGTATTCCGAATGAGGCGTATACATGATCATTTTCTGTTCCGCATAGAAATCTATGCGGAACAGATGTGTCCATGTCAACGCGGCTACTGACACTTGACGAGGGGGTTTACTCGTTGTGCCCTATAATTATGAGCCGGAGCCCGATTTCAACCCGACATTTGTTACTTAGGCCTACCCTGCTAAATATATATAATATATATAAATATATATAATGCATAGAACGCCGGTCACTATCGGGAAAATAAGCCCCGACAGGGCGGACAGGCGACCGACGCGCAGCGGAGGTGAATTGCTTCACCCTGAAGGGGCTTATTTTAGATAATGACCGGCGACGTTCTATACTACATCATCCCGCTTATTACAAGGCTACTTGCCAAGACGAAAAAATAACTTCACATGGTGTGTCTTTTTACAATTTATTCGTTAGCAGCATTCGTAGTGTTGATCAGCAGAGAAATAGTCCTTCAAAGACGTTGACGTTGCTTAGCAAACGAAGACGCTGGGGTTGACAAGTTACCGGACTATCTATGCAAGTGAACGGAGCGTTTCACGGCATTGAGAAGACCCGTGTAATAAAGGCCTATAATATTTCTGTTTATGGCATAGATTTATTCTCAGATTATGCCAATAAAGCCATGATTTAAAAAAAAAAAGAGTGCGCATGGAAATTATTGCGGCCGGCAAAAAATTATCGCTCATTTTAATTTATCGCGCAATTAATTGATTTATTGCATATCGCGACAGGCCTACAAGTGCGGCTGTCTTTTACACATTAACAATAACTGCTCGGAGCGCGATATGCGGAGCGCATGTCGTCCATGGCACACACAGCCTATATAAACGAACAATCTGTGAGGCCGACCTCCAACACGGCATGCTGCTCTTTTTATTCCTTACGGAAAGAAAATTACAAGTAGTCTCGCAGCTCTCCGTTACCGCTGCAGCTGCTTCTGTCAGCCGTGCTGTATGAGTCCCCAAACAGGCTGCCCATCGCGCCCAGCGCAGCAGCGGACTTTTCTCCCTGTCGTGTGCGATCAGTGTCGGTCTCCGTTTCAGTGAGCTCGTGTGAGAGGCTTTCAGTCACGAGATGTTTCTGTGCAGGGGAAAGGTGGACCAACCGGGAGAAGCGGGGATCCAGGAGGGCCGCTTTATTGAGGAGAAGCCACTCGCCGCTCTCTTCTTTATAGCGCATTTTTACAGTTCGAATGGAGAATTACACTTCGAATTCGAACTTTTCACCCCACCTTCGAACGAATATTCAAACTTCGAATAAAAAGTGACAGCCCTAGTGGATAATGTTTAAAGAAAAATAACGTTTTGCAAAAAAGTGTCTATGATGGACATGGGCTGTTATCTCAATCTTGCCGTTGTTTTGAAACATCTGCATCCGCGCGTGTGCAGTATGTGTATGCACGTGCATGTGTGTGCGTGCGTGTGTGCATGTGTGTGTGGTGTGTGTGTGTATGCGGTGTCCTGCGCTGCCCTTTTCTTGAAACGTCTGCATCAGCACGCCCGTGTGTGCAGTGTGCATGCAGTGCGTGTGTGTTCGTGCACGTGAGTGTGGATTGTTTGTGTGTGTGTATGCTGTGTTTATGTGTGTGCGTGCGGTGTATGTGTGCTAACCCCATTATTATCACTAAATCTAACAAAAACAATATTTAACATTATCATTGCTATTAATACAATCAATGATATGATTATACTGTATTGTAATTCTGTTTAGGAGGATATGATTGAGACTCACTGAAGCGCAGGGAGATGAGGAGAATACTCAGCGGTCCGATGCTCACAATGACAGTGATGTGAAACCATAGAGCTGTTCAGGGGTAGGACACACACACACACACACACACACACACACACACACACACACACACACACACACACACACACACACACACACACACACACGGTCACTTCGGCTAAAAAAGTTTTATAAACATAAATCTTAAATGTATTTGGAGGAAAACATACTTTTTTGGATCATTGTTTTGGACTGGATTATTTCTTTTAAATTCTGTATAAAGGGGCACCTACCAAATCTTCTCTTCCTGGTCTCCTCCCGGTCCAAAGACGTGTCCTCAGGTTCCTCAGAGAGTCCAGGGTCCCGTTCAGAGATGGTGACCATTGTTACTCTCTGACGGCTTCCCCGGCGTCTGGACTTAGCCTTCTTCTTTGCTCTACCAGCTGGAAAAACAACGTCAACTGTGATCATTCTGACCAATTATCAGCGTGCACTCCGATACCATCAGTGTAAGGAAATGTTTTTCTTCTACTGCACACAGACTCACGAACGCACTCAAGCACACGCACACGGAGTAATGTACACACTGATATATTCATACTGCGTGGCTGTCATTCACAGTCCAGACTCCCTACGGTCTGCAGAATCCCTCCCCATCTTGAAGAAACACCTGAAGACATCTACTGAGAACACCTCAGTAAGTGATGAGTGGTACTGTGGCTCTCGTGTTTAGAGCACACTTAAGCAGAGCAAGAACTGGTCTCTAGCATAAATGTTATCATTCCCTCATTATTGACATATACGCGCTCATAGTTATACAGTAATACACACAGAATCACATACGTACACACACAGTAATGGAGGGGGGACAACATGTGGCCTGCGTGTCACCAGGGTCTTTCACATCGGCCCACGCAGAAAATATGAGGACATGTATTGTGGGATAATTTGAGATATGGTCATATTAATGACAAACTTTATAGAATTATGTTTAATTCATAAGTTCACCTGATATCGCTTCAGTTAAATGAGCAGCCATTATTAAAACACAAAATTGTTGATTAAATAAACCATTGTCAATCTAATGTTACGTTGCACTACCATTAATAATAAGTCATGAAAAAACTAAACTTGTGTTCTGCTCCCTAAAGTTACTCTGCACTCTGTTCCACGTATATAACGGACATATAACAGGAAACACACAACTACTTGAGATGCCTATCAATAGTCCGTAACTCATGGGCGTAATCTCACGTCAAGTAAGGTAAATACAAGCTTTTTGTCTCAAACACACACATGTCTTTATTTAGGAGAATAAATCTGTCTATACGGTCACTGGTTCATCAGGTCGGCCTATTTGACTTAAAGGGGGCCTATTATGCTTTTCCGTTTTTTCCTTCTCCTATTGCGCTTTACATATGTTTTGGGGTATATAAATGTTTGGCAAAGTTACAATACCAGAAAATTCCCGCAAGGGGGAGTAAATTACTACCGCAAATCACATTTACCGAGCTGCCTAGAAACGGCTCGTTGGGATTCTCTCCGCGGCTTTCTTTTACTTCCGGTACATGGTGACGTAAGCATGTACTTTTGCTGGGAGTCAATGGGAGAGCGTCATCAATCAACTTTTGCTGCGTTCCTGGACACGTTAGGGTCGGGGGGAACGGATCAGAATGGACAGAAAGACATAGTACTATTTATATATTATACATATATATATATATATATATATATATATATATATATATATATATATATATATATATATATAGGGTTATATATATTACTTTGTTTGGACACCACCAATTGATCTTCAAGGCAATTCTGCAGTTCCCGCACAATACAGGAATGTATGTAAAAATCAAGTTCAACATCTGACCTATGGAGGGCAGTACTACGCTGATCAGCGTCTAAACTGCCGGAATCAGTCAGAAGAATAGTTAGATTTTGCTGCTCCCGCCTTTATTATGTCCATGCTCCCGCCCTATGCTCCCGCCGCCCAGCAAGTTTTTGTTAACAATGGTTAGAAAGTGTTTTCTTGGTTGTGAAGGGACCTCTCCCTTGTATGGTTTGCCAAAGGCAGAGCCTTCACGTAGCCGTTGGCTAGATTTCATTTTTAACCCTATTCCCCCGACTTTACCGAGCCTTTTTCTGTGTCGCCTCCACTTCACGGATGGCTGCTTCAGCAACCTGCGTTTGTTCAGCAATGGATTTGCGAAACTGCTAGCTCTTAGGGAAGATGCTGTTCCAACACTTTGTGGCCCAATGGGTGAAGATGCCTCTCAACATGTAAGTAAACCTATAGTGATAATAACAAAAGTGGCTGTGTTGTGTGTGTAAGCTTAATGTTAGTTGGGGTATTTACCCTACCATTTCCTACCATAAAATAATCCATTCTGTAGCTAGCTGCTAGTCTTGTCGCGATGCTGGTTAATCTTCCACATTTTTCGCGGGATCTCAAACTACAATTCTAAACTGTCTATGAGAGCTAGCCTTTGCTATGTGAAGTGTTACTATTAGGTGGGTTAAATGGTCACAGTTCCTGTTTCAGATGTTGTTAGTGTGTACTCTGTAAATTCATTTTCGTCGTGATTTATGTGTGATAATTTTAGCAGGACTGCAGCGCCCATTATCGCCCCTTTGAACACGTCGGATGCCAGACTGACACGCCTCAGAGTATATCGACGGGAACCCAAACAAACTCACCGGTGGGAATGCATTCTGTGGGAATACAAAGTGCACGGTTGAAGTCGACATCAGTCGGCACACAGTTGTCCATGGGATCGCTAAAGGCACACGTAAGAAGCAAAGGTATGTAGCCACTATGAGTTTTTAGTAGTATGCAATCCATACGGAACTTAGAGCATCTTTTTCCTGTGTATTGGGATGTTGTATTTTTTTTATATGGGCTATGCATACGTTCATTTATCACATAATTACTTTCTACTAACAATTCGATAAAAACATCTGCTAAATAACTTCATAACCAAATAGGATATGATTTATATTTGCAAATGGCTTCTTGTATGTGTGATGGGAAACAAAGGTTTACTCTGCAGTGTTACTCCAATACCAAGGAAAAAACAACAGCTAAATTATTATTTCCGGTTTCTAATACGATTTGTTTCTGTTATTTGTAGCCATGCAGACACAGGTGTCTCCAGTCAGTGCAGACTTCGGAACAACCGCTCATTTGCAAGACTCACTGCTGACTTCAACCCCAATAAAGGGCCCAGGCTGGCGACCTAGCAAAAGACCACGGCTTGAGTTGGAGGAAGAGGAGGAGAGTGACTCCTCAAATGAATCACATAAAGATCCGCTGGACTCGACATACAACCCTGGTGACTCTGTTCTTACAGAGGAAACTGACGTCTCGTAGGTTTTTAGTATTGGCTGCATCGTACTAAAAGCAGCATTGGCTAGGGATTGGTAGCACCCAGTTTTACAGTATTTCTAATATTATTCTGCCTTATGTTTTCTGCCTTATGTTAGGTATGAGACACAGCCCACACCGAATGAGGCTAAGTATATTGTCTTTGAAAGCTGCCTCAAACAGCTGTTAGAAAACTGCCCCGTGTGTAAGGGAGGCTGTGATCTTCAACAGCGAAGGATCGGTACCTATGTGGCTTTCACTCAGAAATGTCTACACTGCAGCTACTTCAGACATTGGGAGAGTCAGCCCATGGCTGGAAATACCCCCATCGGCAACCTGCAACTTTCAGCTGCTCCCTACTTCACAGGGTCCTCCTTCATCCAACTACAAAAGGTAAACATTTTTACAATTATACAAATATGTGAAACTCACTACTGGACTTTTCTTAAACACCGCTTATGTGCATTTCATGTAAAGGTGTGTGAGGCCATGCAACTCCAGATATTTCAGTATGACACCTTCAGGAGGCATGCAAGGAATTACATGGAACCGGCTATTGTTCACAAGTGGAAGATGGATCAGCAGCATCATTTCCAGCAACAGTTGCGCCTTGGTGGGTCAGTTGCAGTGGGAGGAGATATGAGGGCAGATTCTCCAGGTTTGTAGAAATGGGTAAGCCTGACAATTGAATAAGTAGTCTGCATTATGAAACATGTTGTCCCTTGAACGTGTGCTGTCAAGCATTCTGTAATACATTTGTTTTTTTAGGGCACTCAGCTAAGTTTGGCAGCTACTCATTAATGAATCTGGAGAGCAACACCATTATGGACATTCAACTTGTTCAGGTTTGTTTCTCTGACATAAATATATTTGTATTATTATTTGAATATTACATGTGTGTGTGATTTGTCTCGTATCTTTTTTGTTTGATGCCCACTCACTACCAGAGCAATGAAGTAGGCGGCAGTTACCACATGGAGAAGGAGGGACTCAAAAGATGCCTAGATCATGAATTTTAGATGGATTATAGATGGAGGCAAACGGATTTAAGGCGGATTACATTGTTACAGACCGCCATCCACAGATCCAGAAATATCTGAGGGAACGGAACATCACGCAGTTCTATGACGTCTGGCACTTTGAGAAAGGTAAAGTGTTTCACTAATTCATAGCCTACACTTTTAGTTAGTTACTTACAAATCTTCTAGGAACATGTTTGTGTTGTGTGTTGTAAATAGGTTTGTCTAAGAAACTGGAGAAAGCATCGCACAAAGAAGACATTCTTAAGAAATGGCTACAGAGCATCAAGAACCATGTGTACTGGTGCGCTACGTCATCAACCACTGGACCGGAAAAAGTGGCAAAGTGGACATCGCTGCTAAATCACTTGCAAAATGTTCATGATCATGAAGACCCCCTTTTCCCCAAATATCTGCATCCTGAACGAGCGTCGAGGGACCCCAACAAATGGCTACAACCTGGTATGTGTCAAATTAACATTACACAGAAAATCCACAGTGCTAAAATGATGCCACTGATATTTCACCATGTGTTATTTTTTCACTCAAGGGTCAGTTGCACTTCACAAAGCTGAGAAACTACTGCTTAACAAACGAGTCCTGAAGGATGTAGCAAAACTCAGCCATCATCACCAGACGTCATCGCTGGAGTCATTCCACAGTCTGATACTGCGTTTTGCTCCAAAGAATGTGGTTTTTCCCTTCATGGGAATGTTGTGCAGGTAATAATTTACACCATCTCGTAATTGTGAAAGCCATTGATTGGAATGATTGTCAGGCACACTCTGTGTTGTTGAATGGCTGTGCTTTTTTTTTTTTTTTTTACTATAGGTTGTATCTTGCATCAATGCACCACAACGAAAATGCTTCACGGGTGCAAGCTACGACTTCTGCAGGGCAGGCTGTTTATAAAGTTGTCTATCCAAAGGCGAAGATGGGGGAAGGTGTTGTGAAGCCCGTGAAAACGGATCCAACATTCAGTAAGTTTGTAAAAGATAATCTTTAAACACGCACGCGCACACACACAAATCAGTTTAGATTGTTATGGCTACATTCATTAGTATGTTAATGCTATATCTTCCAGACTATGTACATGACCTCATGAGGCTGCTCATGGAGGTTTTTGAGGACCCAACATCATTTGACGAGGAAATGAAGACTATCCCCATCCCTCCAGACCTTTCAGCAGAAAATACACGCACTCCGAAGGCTGAGCTGGTTGCCCGTCACGTCTCCCGCTTCAATCTAGAGGTGGTCTGAAGCCTACGTAGTCACCAGATGGGAACTGCTGCCGTATCCGCTGCACCACACATGACGGGAGGACGACCCGACAACCATGTCCTAAATATCCCCAGCACCAGCTTACAAAGCTGCGATAGGTGCCTGAAACGCCTAAGGGCAAAAGAGCAGAACTTTCAGACCACCTGTTTTCAACAATAACCTCTTATAGGCTGGGCCTACACTGGGCCTTACTGTGCACCCCCCACCTCCCAACGAAACCAACTATTTTTGAATGGTCTGACCATGCTGAACATAAAGAAATAGTTGGCTTCGTTGGGAGGTGGGGGTGCACAGTAAGACCCCGTTGCTCGGGGCCTAATAGTTTTATTCTGTTTTTCTTCTAATGGTAAATTGATTCACATAATATTAATAGTATAATATTGCTTTGGTTTTGTTTAGTAGGAGCTTAGACAAAATGACTTACTCTTCATCTCTTGTGTGCCTCACAGGTCCATAATCATACTTGTAAATATTGTAAATATTTTGTAGACTGTATATGTTTAGACACACAGGCTCCAGGCCTGGATGTTGTGTCATACAGGTAATTGATTCTGGCACTTGGCTCATTCGTCGTAGTACCTAATAAATACAATAAGACAAAATAACTTCTGTGTAAAGTGACCTTGACCTCAGAGTACAACATGACTGCATAGGACAATACAGATTCAGGAAGCAACATCTGTTTTCCAGTCATACTTTTATTGAACATTTCTTTAAATCACTGATTAGTTCTACATAACAATGATTGTTATACAGTAAATAGATGGCTGAGACAACAGTGAACAGGTGAGATTTATCGTAACTGGTATTGCTGAAGCAACATCTATTCGAGTAGGATTGTTATTTACAAAAAATGGTATCAATGACTTCACATAACAAACATGGTACAGTTTGCTGGTACTACAGCAAACGGGTGAGAACGGTGAGATTACTCGTTTTCCTTTACAAGTGTACTGGTATTCCTGTTGCTACTATAAATGGTAGAGATGATCTAAACATGCAACATATTTTACTAGAAGTTAGTAGGCTGGTGGTAGGCTCCTCGTCTTCTGAGGAGAAATATATCTATATCTGTCATATGTCATAGATCTATCATCTTTGGCGAGATATATATATATATATATATATATATATATATATATATATCGCCGAAGATGATAGATATATGACATGACATCGTTCTCAACAAACTAGCTTAGCCTAAAGCTCATCAGTTTTACCTTTGGGATTTCTCTACAGCAGACGTTCTCCACTTCGTTGGGCATAGTCGCACAATTCCCACAGGTGCACCTAGGTAGAGATGTTATAAGTTATAACGCTGTATTTTGACGGACAAAAGTAGTCAACAATATGCCATGTTGGGACATAAAAAGCTTGTTACGGACGCTTGAATAGTACGAGTAGTCTACTAGCCGCAAGCTAAGTCCGAAAAACTACGCTAAATACATGATAAATCGCCTGTGTGTATAATAGCATAAACAAAAGCTTACCACTGTGAAATGTCCTGGTCCATTCTACGACTAAAATCACGCTCGTCGTTAGCGTCTTCAGCTCCATTATCGCTTTCGGGGTCCGACTCAGGCTCAAATTGGTACGGCAGCACTGCAGCCATAGTAGACAGAGTGCCTGAAGAGACGTCAGCACCCTGTCAGCACCAAGATTCTAAATGCCTCAAATTCTAAGCAACAGGGTGTTTCACATAGGGGTTGTAATACTCATAAAGTATGAGAAAAAAATAATGTGCTAGACAACCCTTTATTGTTGTAAATCAATTCTATGAGGTCAAACAAATTAAATAATGAACAGTAAATAGGGGCATAATAGGCTCCCTTTAAAACTTTTTCTAAAAGTACATTTTAAACGTATGCAGATGAAAAGACATTTTTTTTACTGGATCATTTATTTTAGATCCTCTCTAAAGGGCACCTACCAAATCTTCTCTTCCTGCGCTCCCTCCGGTCCAAAGACGTGTCCCCAGGTTCCTCAGAGAGTCCAGGGTCCGGTTCAGAGATGGTAACCATGGTTCCTCCCTGACAGTTTCAGATATGTCTGCTCTCAGGAGTCGGCTCTGATATATCAGCTGGAAAAAACACGTTGAATGTTTTAATTCTGAGCAGTCGTCAGCCTGCAATCTGATATCATCAGTGTCAGGAAGTGAAAGTTGACACTCTTATCAGAGTGAAGACACTCTTATCAGATGTCTTCAGTTGACACACAGACTCACGGACGCATGCAAACACAAACAAGATTATTTTTCATTGAATATAAAGACACAACATACATAGCTATCAGAGACGTGTAGTGAGGCCCGTGGCTGGTGAGGCACTGACCTTTTCAGAGTCAGATTTGGAAAATATATGAACCCAACCCTGTCAGAAATGTTTTTTTAAATAAACAAACTGATGTAGTGCACTTGACTGCTTAAAAGAAGACAACTATGGAAGCATATATGTAGCAAATGGCAATGCAATTGACAATTCGTTATGCAATTTTATAATGTAATTTTTAAATACGTTATTCAAAGTGTATTTTAATATGCAAAGGGACAATGCAATCCTCAATTAAATTTGCAAAAGTTATTACAATAAAAATAGAATAACATTTTGTCAAATTCTTGAGTTCCTTTATTCAAATTGAAAAGCTATAGCGTCCCCGTGATTGCAATCCACTTCGCCACACTCCGGGTGTTCAAATCAGATCGCTGGATTCAGGCCCCCCGTTGTATAATAACATTTATACAACGGGGGGCCTAAATCCAGCGATCTGATTGGTTCCTAACTGTTGTATAATGAGCGTATACATAACTGCTATGACGCCCGATCATTTTGTGAAAGTATCACTCCGCGCCTTGAAGTGGAAACCGTTACAACCGTTCTCTCGGAGGGACGCTAAAGTGTGTTGCATAGCGAGCGTCGTGCATTTTGAAGGCAGCCAGGAGGGACTACTTTTTTGTATTCTTTAATAAAACGGCTACTTTGACTTTCTTGGTTTCTTTTTAAATGTAGTGTTTCTATGACTTTCGTTTCGCCATAACAGTAACCGTTGTATAAATAAATAAATATATCTGTGGTCGGGAGACCCACCGGCGTGGAGATACCCTTGGAGGCAATAGGAAGTGACGTAGTTCCCGCCCAGACGCCGATGGCTGATACGTTTGCCACTTTGCATATTGACTTTTTGGAAAACGTTTTGGATTACGTTTTGCCAAATCTTTTGCAAAGCGTTTTGCGGATTGAAATGTCAGTTGAATATCGCTCCCCACGGAGCGTGGCGAAGTGGATTGCAATCACGGGGACGCTATAGCTTTTCAATTTGAATAAAGGAACTCAAAGAATTTGACGAAATGTTATACTATTTTCATTGTTATAACTTTTGCAAATTTAATTGAGGATTGCATTGTCCCTTTGCATATTAAAATACACTTTGAATAACGTATTTACAAATTACATTATCAAATTGCATAATGAATTGTCAATTGCATAATGTAATTGCAAATTGCATTGCCATTTGAATTTTGCTACATATATGCTTCAATAAATCACAACGACCGCCTCCTTATTATAATACTGCAGCACAACGCCACCTGGTGGACAAAAGTCGCAAATCCCGGAGATGCCGTTGCCTGTGCAGGTCTTCAACTTTCAGGTAGTTGTCAAAATGTATTATTATTTTCATGTCTATCGTGAGACACAGATTTTAAATCAATAGGTAATGGTGCACTGTGCATTCACACCAAATAACCCGTGCCTCGTAGCCTGACTCATACATAGCAGTTTAGCTGTCGTTGAATTGCCTAGAACGCTAACGTTAGGCTACCACAGGCGTCCTAAGTTATCTAGCATTTGCAGTCCAGCTAGCAGATGTGTGTATTCATAAACGTGACAAAAAGCAATATCCTCAGGATTAAACGTGTTTAAAATCGTCTTTGCGTCTTAGTCTGACCACATGAAAGCAAGAACAACACATTTTGGTTCCTCTGAAGCTAACGTTGGCTAGCTTACTTTGTGTGTACACACTTGACACGCTAGCTTATGGAGCTTTCTAATGTTGATAGCTGTAACTTGCTTTGTTAATCGATACCTCCCCCCATTTGATTAGATCGTCTACACCACATCATTAACAAGAATCTCAAAACTCAAGATAGGAAATAGGAATGCTAATTGGCGTATAACAACACTAGGCAGAGCTTAAACTACATGACAATATGTATGTGATATATTATGTTATATCTATTACAATACAAGTGGTCTTCTAAACGTTTTTAGAAGCTAACATATAGTACATAATGAATGTCTCCGTAGCAGATAACTATCTGGGTGGGATGTGATTAGTATGGTAATATGTCCGACCAGTATGGCTTTGAATATAAGGTAAGAATATGTAGTGTATGCATTAAGCCAGAGGGCAGCAACAGGACAGGCACACATCTGCTTCCATCTGGGGTCAAAACACGGTTGATATGGGCTCGGTTGTAACGTTTAAAGACCTACATTGAGTTTCCAACACAAAGATGGCCGTACGCGTTGTGCTTCCCTCTTACCTTTGAGCTTGAGCAGGAGCCGCCTCTCGAACACCGTGTAGCGCAGGGCCTGGAGCCAGGGCTGCACGTCATGCTGCTTACAGGAGCTCAGGGCCTCGCTGTCCAGAGGGATCACACAGTCCTGCGGAGCAACAGGAGGACAGACACAGACACAGACCGTCATCCTCCACTGGGGAGAGAGAGAGAGAGAGAGGGATCACACAGTCCTACGGAGCAACTGGAGAACACACACAGACAGTCATCCTCCACTGGGGAGAGAGAGAGGGATCACACAGTCCTACGGAGCAACTGGAGGACAGACACAGACAGTCATCCTCCACTGGGGAGAGAGAGAGAGAGAGAGGGATCACACAGTCCTACAGAGCAACAGGAGGACAGACACAGACAGTCATCCTTCACTGGGGAGAGAGAGAGGGATCACACAGTCCTACGGAGCAACTGGAGGACAGACACAGACAGTCATCCTCCACTGGGGAGAGAGAGAGAGGGATCACACAGTCCTACGGAGCAACAGGAGGACGGACACAGACCGTCATCCTCCAGACACAGACAGACAGTCATCCTCCACTGGGGAGAGAGAGAGAGAGAGAGAGAGAGAGGGATCACACAGTCCTATGGAGCAACAGGACAGGAGAGGGGCGCTCACCTCGTGTCCGGTGAGGGTGCTGTCCAGGGCGGTGATGCAGTGCAGCTGCAGGGTGGACACGCTGGGGAGGCCGCTGGCCAGCGTCAGGGTGGAGAGGCGCAGCGGGCCCAGGGTGATGCGCCCCGTCTGCTTCAGGTAGCGGACCAGCGTCCTGCGGGGCAGCGAGGGAACCCGTCAGGGACACGGTGGAGGACGCTTCGGTCCAAGGCGACACGGTCACGCTGAGAACCAAAGCGGACGCGCATCTAGACTCGGGGCGCTTCGGTACGGCGCAGAGCGGTACCGTAGCGGGAACGTAGGCTACTTAAACTCCTGGTTCCAACGCATTTGTCTTAACGATAATGCCTTTCAAGGTAACCTCTGGTTAGAATACTTCTCTACACTCGTGGGGGATAGACTGACGGAGCGGCGTGTCACGTGACGCGGCCGGGGGGGCTGTGTGACGCCGGTCCTTACTCGGTGCTCTGCGTGGCCTTGTGCTCCGGCGGGCTGCTGGCGACGCTCATGGCGCTGACGGCACTGCGGAGGAGCTGCACCTCGATGGCCTTCTGGAGCTCCGAGGGGTCCAGGCTCAGCACCGAGGGCAGCAGGCGCTTCAGATCTGACCCCAGCACGGACAGACACCCCCCAGTCAGACGGGATAGACACAGAGCAGGGGAACGCATACTAGTGAACTATGGCGACTAAAGGAAGAAGAAGAAGAAAGATGATTAGGAGGAAGGGGTGGGGGGGGGGCACTGAGATCACCCACATTGACGCCTCCTAGGGTTGGGGTTTGGGTCGCTAACTACATAATACACACACACGACTCAAACTGACCTATGTGTTCAAACTCGTCCTAATATCTGAAAAGAGTATACAATACAGAACAGTGACCAAGCGGAACGGCTTCTTTCAGACTAAAATGTGCCACCCCCAAAACGAAAGTGGACCCCTGCCAGCCGTGTGCAAACAACGTCAACCTCATCTTTCGTGAAACCTCCAGACACGGTACTACCTGTATTAGACCACTGGGCAACTCCAAGCACAGCAGCATCAACACCCTGAGGTTCAACTCCTTCGCCTCTCGTGCATCAGCTCTGTACAACGTGGTCCCTCCTAACATCAAGTCCCTCACAACCTTGACTACCTTCAAGCCTGCACTTGATGTGTTCCTCAACAGCTTCCCTGACACTCCGCCAACACCTGGGTACACTGGGCAAAACCGAAACTCGGTGCTGGAGTGGGCTGGTAGCAATTGCCTTTAACGTTGCTACAAATCCGGCGGTGGAGATGCTTGACAATCTTGGCCTGAGCTCTCCAACTCGAACCCAACCCAAGTAAACCCAAGTAAAGTAAGGGCGGTGTCCAGCGGCGGAGAGACGGGGGGGTAGTTACCCAGCTTGTCCTTGGCGCCGGTGGCGCTCAGCAGGCTGCAGTCCTCCCCGGGCAGAAGCTCCAGCTGGGCACCGCACTGCTCAAAGTCCCCGTCCTCGAAGTGGCTGAGGGCCTTGATGTAGTTGAAGTCCATCTTGAGGTGCACCCCGGTCGGCGAGGAGTTCTTCTTGAGGGCCTGGACGCTGGCCTGCCACTCCTGCACCGAGGGCCAGTCGCACAGGGCCACGTAGCACTGGCACGCCTTGTTGGCCAGGAAGTTGAGCACCTCCGAGGAGCACTCCGTGGCCTTCAGCAGCACCGTCTTCCTGCCCTCGCCTGCACGGACGGATGAAATGAATAGGTTCAAAACACAGACCGACGCGACGCAAAGAAAAGATAGCCATTTTCTTCTAGAGCACACAGCATCGATAGCGTTCTGCTTTCCCGTCACCAAACAGGTAATCAGTCCATGTTTGTCCCAGGGCTTTGTTACATACTAGATTCAGAATCACCACTCACAGCGTTAGCGGTCGGTTATTTCTGTACAACATACTGCTGCTACCCATTAACCGGCCACTGCCAAGGACGCCGTTCTGATCATAGATCATCAGCACTTCTATAAATTGTCTGCACTTGATAATCGCTAACGGCTTATTGTAGTTCAGTGAATATGGTTTTGTGTAGCGACCGTTGCCCGTGTGCTTGGGGCTGGACACCGCTCCGCTGCTGCCACTGGAGGAGGACAGCTTCAGCAGGCGCTCAGAGCCCAGGATGGAGCAGTCCGTCCCCGTGACGGCCGTCAGCTGCTCCTGGTACTCCACCGCCGCCCTCTCAAAGCTACGGCACAGAGAACACACAGCACAAAGAACGCTGAAGGAGGGTGGAAGGTGAGGGGCTCAACCGCCTCAGTACCCTGGGGACAACCCGTCCTCCACGACTGGGTTCTGTGCCACGCTGCCCTGTGTGGATTATGTTAAATTAAATATGAAGTCACTACAAAGCTACGTAATAACTAGTGATGCGTCAACCCTGCTGAAGTAAACCCTTGCGTTATAACCAGACTACGTTTGAACTACGCTGAGCTACTGCAACAGGCCCTTGGTACAGAAAGACGCAGATCCATAATCCATAACCCCCGTGTCTGTCCTCCAATGACGCCCGTTAAGCAGCAGGCACCCTGCAGCCCTTACCGTCCCTCGGCCTGCAGGGCCACCGACGACAGCCAGGCCAGGCTCTTGCCCGTGTTGCAGAGGTTCCAGGCGGCCAGGCCTTGGATGGCCTCGGGGCAGCGCAGCTCGCACAGAGCCTCGACCAGCATCATCAAGGGCACCTCCAGCTCTGGGCCCTGAGCGAGAGAGGGGGGGCGGGGGTCAGCCTCACTTCAACCAGGAACACTTAATGTCCATGAAAGCAACAGTTAGAAAGGGGAGGTTGGATTTAAGAGAATTGTTTGAGTGTCATTTGTTAGGAATGCCACAGCGATCCAAATGTTTTCAAGTTGACGGCCCTAGCCTCAAAATGAGACAAATTTGACAAATGTGTTTTGAAGCATATTTTCCCAAATTGATTTGGGGGAATACATTTGTCTGTCAATCACAGATTGTGTAAAATGCAACCCTTCTCATTGGCCGAGAAACAGAGAGGGAGGGAGCAGACCTGTTTGGGTTCAACTCTTACCCACCCTTAATCCTCCCTCTCTCTTTACAACTCTCATAATGGAACCTACAGGCACCTTTGAATGCGTTGGTCCCTGCTCCGTGCCCCACGTACCTGGGTGTTGCTGTTCTTGATCTCCGTCATCAGGTCGAAGCCGTGGCGCACGGTGACGGCGGCACGTGCGCCTCGATATATTTTGAATCTCCTCTAGAGCACATCATAAATGCTCGATTCAACCATGTCTGGCATAATGTTACGTCAGTAATAATTCTAGTATTACTGAAACATATGTCTGCATGTAGATTACATGAAACAACATATTGTTAAAACTCATTAGTGCTTTCTATTGGAACAATTTAGAACTTGCACATAAGAAAAGGAAAATCACAGCAAGTTAGATTTACCAACACAGCATTTATTCAAACCGTTAATTAATTATTAACAGTTTGAATAATAATTATTATATATACACTGCCAGACGAAGGATCCAGTGCTATTCTTTTTCGAAACCAAATCCTCAGTTTCCATCCTTTTTTCTCTCTCTTGCTGTTCTCACTCACCGGTCGGAGGTACATACACCTACAGCAGCGCGCCTTCCAGACTACGTCACACACGCGCGTCCATGAGAATCTCGTGGACTCGCAATGGGCGGGGGGAGTGAGTGGGTTTAGAGAGCCACAGGAAAGAGCGAGAGAAGGGAACGCTGTGCGTTAAACAAACCCCGAGAAGCCCAATCCCTATGAGAGCTCCCCACGTTACGGCCATCAGGAGGCGCACAGAGCTTTTGGCCGTGATATTATATAAACAATTGTATTATATTATATATTATTATATATAGAGCCCCGGGAGTCGCAAACGGCAACAATCACTTTCTCCTCCGTGCCGCAGTTCACCCCGGACTGCACTGCACCGAGTTTGACGGTTGAACGCTGGTTGGCTGTTACGTTACACATGTTCAACACGTGGCCACGCTGTTGAACGCTGATTGGCAGATACGCGTCTCTACGTTCACTTTGTATGAGATCTTGTCGCCCTGTCGCGTGAAAGCACAACGAGTATGCCGGCGGCGGCAAAAAGAAACATTGCGTGCCAATTTATATTCGATGTTCGCGATAGGGGCATTTTATACATACATCTCGCGATACATCGCATATATTCGATATATCGCCCAGCCCTAGAACGAACCATCTGAAGAAGAACTGTAACGTGGTATTAACCCTAACCCCATACCCTGAGGAGGGAGTGACACAGTGAGATGATATACCACCGTCACTCAGCTCACTCCAATGTTATGAACCATCTGAAGGACTGTAACGTGGTGTTCTGATTGACTACGACTAACCGGCACATCTTTGTGATTTGTTTTGTGTTGGTCTAGCACACACACACACACACACACACACACACACACACACACACACACACACACACACACACACACACACACACACACACACACACACACACACACACACACACACGAGGAGGAAATGGCCGTTTGTTTTTCGGACTTCATAAGCCAAACCACAGTGTGTGTGGGGGGGGGAGCACTAGGCGGACGCACCTTGGGCGGGGCGGTGAGTGCGTTGGCGCAGCCCTCGTAGGCGTTGTACATGAGCTTCTCCAGGTTCTCCAGGAAATGCAGCAGCAGCGTGAGCCGCAGCTGGTTGGAGTGGTGGCCCTCGCTGTCCCCGCCGGCGCCGCTCCACGCGCCCAGCTCCTGCTGCTCCGGGTTCAGGCTGTGGGCCGCCAGGCTCCGGATGATGGCTGAGACGCAGGGAACAGGACCCAGCCAGTCAGGAAGACGGTTTGGTTACTGCAAAACAGCTCTTAGGGAGACGCCTCTGTGGGTGTTTAAACGCTCTCTGTGCGTGGGCGGTGATATGTGAAACAGATCATTTTGATACCGACATCATGACCCCAGTTTGTACTTTTTGGAAAAATTTTAGCATTGGG
Source organism: Gadus morhua (assembly GCF_902167405.1). Taxonomy (NCBI): domain Eukaryota; kingdom Metazoa; phylum Chordata; class Actinopteri; order Gadiformes; family Gadidae; genus Gadus; species Gadus morhua. The sequence goes on along the minus strand of NW_021964143.1, from coordinate 489,415 downwards.
AATGAATTTTATTCTGCGGCAAATTATGGATAGACTCTATCCAACTGCTGTTGTTTTCTTAGCCAACCCTTCATACTAGTATAGAGCTTTTAGTTTTATTAGACCTGTTCATTCTTCTTAGTAGTACAAATTATCCAATATCTTAAGAGTAGCAAACTTGAAGATTTCCGTTTTGCTCTTTGGTGACAATTTTGGCGATTAACTGCAACTTTTCCCCAGAGTACAAACAGTTTGGACACCCTGTTCAGAACAATCACAAAGCTGCATGTGGGCTCAATCACCATTGCGTTACAGTAGCGAGATAATGACTTAACAGACATTTATTGGCATGAAACGCTTCAGTTTCCCCGCTCTAACTCTTCACCACGGGGTGTAAGTCAGGGGACGTTCTGCCCCTCAGTATCGGCTCCTCCCCCCCTGCCCTCCCTCACCTTCGATGGACTGGAAGGTGTCCTGCGCTCGGCCCAGTGGCGTGCGCAGCTTGGAGAGGACGGTGAACTGCGCCGCCTCCCACACGGCCCACTGCCACAGCACCACCTCCGTCTTCAGCAGGCCGCGGGCCTCCCCCGCACGCTTCTCCAGCCGCTGGCAGCTGTGGTACAGACGCTCCAGCCACGGGTCCTTACTGCGGAGACCGACACGCACACAATTATTATGCAGCCACTTCATTTCGGATGCTTTTGTGTACAGTCTCATTGTACCTCGAGACAGCTTCCTCCCTCCGCCCAACTGAAAGGTGGTTCAAATCTAACCTTCTCATACCGTGGTAAACACTGGAGGCCCTCTTCCCAAGTCCCCGGGGGGTACCAAGCTAACCAAGCTAGTATGCCGTCAAGAGCGCACCGCCATCCTCAACAACCTCCAAACACACTCGAGGAGGACCTCGGCCTGCAGCTCTGTGCTCACCCCCCGCGGTGCACGGCTCCGTACAGGATGAAGCTGATGATGTCGCTGAAGTCCTGCGGGTGCAGCGTGCCACTTGGGGAGCGCCCCATGTGGCGACGGATGGTCATGGAGATCTCCCCCATTTCTGGGTGGCTGTGGTTACTACGTGAAAAAAAGAAGAAAGACACAAAACATCAGGAACATTGAACAAAGCTCCAAAATCAACCCTCTGCACCCATTGGCCAGCAACTCTACCCTTCGATGGACACTACGTATTGATTGGACTAAAACGGTTTGGTGCTTTGCTACCTCGTGGCACCCTTAAGGAGTCCTTATGTTTATCATGGGAGGTCTCAGTTGTTCTTTGCGCTTTAAAGTGGAAATGAAGCAATGAGAACTGTGACCATTTTTTGGTTGCTTTTTCATTTTTGAGAATACATGGATTTTCATTAAACCTGAAATTCAAGTAGTTTCACTGGAAAATGAAATGTTGATAACGACTTTCGCAACTAGGGCGCGGCCATGTTTTAAAAATGCAGGCGCTACGTCATCAGAATGGTTAGCGCTTTCAAATAAACATGTCAAATCTTGGAAGAAGAACAGGGGGGTCATTTGGTATTGCCCCTGGATGTTCAAACAAATATTATCAGGTAAAAGAGAGTGGTAAAATAGTTAATTTCCATGTCATTCCTGTCAAGAAGCCTAAACTGCTCCAAAGATGGTTAGCTGCATTGAAACGCCTCAGCCCCCGAATGGGATGAGGGCAGAGAGTATGTAGCGACCACTTTATAGAGGCTGATTATATTGAAGAGGGAGCTTTTGCTGTCCCACCAATCGGCTGAAGCCAGATGCTGTGCCAACAATTTTTAATTTTAGTGGCTATAGTGCTGGAAACACCGACAGACCTGTCAAATCGGACCCGGGCGCTGCTCTTATGCGCAGAGAAAGAGTGCAGAAACGCGCTTGCCAGGCAGAGGAACGAGAGGTAAACTTAGCTTCTAGTACTAGAGAAACAGAGAAATTAGTACACTCACTGTTCGAAGATTGTCTTGTTTGCAGACTCGCTCCATGCTCTTGATCATTTCTAATCCATCGCCAAAATAATCCATTGATTTCGGAAATAATCAATTTGCAAACACCGTCGGTTGCACTATTTTCGCATATTCATGTGCACACCCAAATGGCACGACAATTACATGTATCATGAAATGAACGAACTTTAAGACAGTGTGGTAGCCCAGCTGCTGCACCCGTGTACTACTTTTCATAGCTGTAAACAACATCCTGTGGACGGGCAGAGCCGGGAGATGTCAGTTATTATCACCTCCAGTAGCCGCGGCGTGTCGGTCGCCTGTTCGCCCTGTCGGGGCTTATTTTCCCGATAGTGACCGGCGTTCTATGCATTATATATATTTATATATATTATATATATTTAGCAGGGTAGGCCTAAGTAACAAATGTCGGGTTGAAATCGGGCTCCGGCTCATAATTATAGGGCACAACGAGTAAACCCCCTCGTCAAGTGTCAGTAGCCGCGTTGACATGAGTAGTTTATATTATATACTGTTTGGGTCCATTCCGATCTGAACACACTTCCGGTTGGGGAGGGTGGGGGTGGAGGGGGGTATCCCTATTCACAGGGGCCACATCCTGTTTATGATTTATGACGGGTCATAAAATCCATTGTGTAGGGATGACAGGTGTAATGCCAGTGGTGAACCTGCAGGGGTCGCTGGGGTGCGGGATCTGTATAGACAGAGGTGTGATTAGTGTATGTGTGTGTGTGGGCGTGTATGTATATATGTGTGTGTGTGTGTGTGTGTGTGTGTGTGTGTGTGTGTGTGTGTGTGTGTGTGTGTGGGTGTGTATGTATATGTGTGTGTGTGTGTGTGTGTGTGTGTGTGTGTGTGTGTGTGTGTGTGTGTGTGTGTATGTGTGTGTGTGTGGGTGTGTATGTATATGTGTGTGTGTGTGTGTGTGTGTGTGTGTGTGTGTGTGTGTGTGTGTGTGTGTGTGTGTGTGTGTGTGTGTGTGTGTGTGTGTGTGTGTGTGTGTGTGTGTGTGTGTGTGTGTGTGTGGGGTGTGCTAGGGATATGCGTAGTCGAATCGGCTGAACTGTAGGGGTGTTAACAGGAAGATCACCGTGTTGTATGCAGGACAGTCGGTCGTCAAAGTGGCCAGGATGTTAGCAGAATGATCACTGTGTTGTTGGAAGGATAGCCATGTGTGTGTGTGTGTGTGTGTGTGTGTGTGTGTGTGTGTGTGTGTGTGAGAGAGTGTGTCAACAGATGTTTCATGGGCTATGATTCTATTAACAATATGTGGACAGCAGTAGCATTATATGATACAATTCTTATAACAGATGTGTTTGTACGTAGTGTAGGATAAAAGTGTAATTCAATGCCTTTGAACAATGAGGGGTTGTATAATTCGGTGCCTTAATGTCTGTGGAGAAGCAACGCCTCTATTGTTACACATATGTCTGACGACCATGGCACCCCCCGGCTCCATGTTGATTATGGGGGAGCTGTCTATGGAAGACACAGGCTGTTTGATGGCTCCCTGGTACTATACAGAGTGATTTGATGTGTGTGTGTGTGTGTGTGTGTGTGTGTGTGTGTGTGTGTGTGTGTGTGTGTGTGTGTGTGTGAGAGACGTAATAATGTGCTTTTTATATTCTATCCCACTATATTACGAAAACCGACTTTGGTTCACATTGACAATATATTAGGTGATATCATGATACTATTAAGATAGTTTAGTAATTTTTCATCCGTATTTGGATCAACTTTATTTATCAGTATAAGGTCTGGCGAGTGGGCGTAGGCCTGTGGTACCTACGTGTGCGTGGGTCCAGTACCTATTGGACAGGCGTCTATGACGTCGGGGCCTTAGGTGCGAATGATGCAGATAGGGCGTCTATTAGGCATAAATATGCGGGGTCCCTTGATACGGGAGCGTACGACCTCCGACCCAGACGTTAGCCACACTATTCTAAGTTAGTAAACGCGTCGTAGCAGCTGGAAGAAAAAAAAAACATCGATCCGTCCTGCACAACTATGCCGACTGACTGTAAGTATTCGTATGTGTGTATCATGATTATATTATGACTATGTCTATGTGAATCAGCTGTTTATATCTGACCGAAGCAGCGATTACTTCACAGCGAATTGCGGTGCCGGAGGCGAGAGCGTGAAACAGCAGCAGGGTCCACGTGGAAGTATGTTTGTTTTGTTTTTATAGCAGCGTGTAATATATAGTTCCATAACACTCTCTCTATCATTATTATTATTAGTTATGGTATATTCATGTAGAACAAAGATTAAATTTGTGTTTTCCAATGTGTAACAGATTTGCAGGATATTCGGCTCAACAGACCGATTCTAGCAGACCAGACTAATGTGCTGACAAGCGGTAGTTTTGGTAAGTTGTTAATACGTCCGCCATTAATATATCTATAGGTGTATTACCAAAATAAATTATATATTAATTTAACATCTAAAACAACCAAACCTATCCCCTGAATACTCTTGTATTTTGTTTTTGATCCACGTTTAGTACCTATCGAGGCCAATGTCATTCAGCGCCCCTCCGGACGGCTCAACAGACCGATTCTAGCAGACCAGACTAATGTGCTGACAAGCGGTAGTTTTGGTAAGTTGTTAATACGTCCGCCATTAATATATCTATAGGTGTATTACCAAAATAAATTATATATTAATTTAACATCTAAAACAACCAAACCTATCCCCTGAATACTCTTGTATTTGTTTTTGATCCACGTTTAGTACCTATCGAGGCCAATGTCATTCAGCGCCCCTCCGGTGCAAATCGACTGTCCAAGAAGAATTTGAAAAGATCGGCGGGAATAGGCGGGGCTATACCCTGCTCACCGCAGGCCATAGAACAGCTACAAATTCCTTATAAAAAGCCCCGCAAGGACGCCACCCACGGTGGTCTAGCTCCGGAGAATTTTACCCATGTTATTCAGGCCGTTATAAAGCCGCAAATCGCGCCACATGGAGCGGCATGGACTGATTCCAACCATCAAGTGATTGGGGACGTGGAGGTGCATGTGTCGGCGGCGCCTACAGAGACAGTCGCCGTGCAACCGGATGGGACTATACAACACGGTAGGAAATTAAATGAAAAAAAAAAAGCATGTGTATATTCTATAGAGTGCAATGATCATGACGGGATTGATACTGATTTCTTTTCTTTTTTCTATTACAAATAGTCTATGGAGATCCCCAGTGTGCGCCACCAGCAGGGCTGACCGTCAATGATTGGCCTGGTCTTGACGACATCCTGGACGCGTCCTGGAATTCATCGCTGCTGGAACATAGCGACTTCACTCCAGCTCTGTGGGTCGACTCTCCAGCTACATCCGTAGAGGCTACCACCAGTGCAGAGCCTGTACAACACCACCAGCCTGCAGGCCCTGCATCTGGATCCCTACACGCCATTCAAGCCCCTATCTGCGACTCTCCGTGTATCGTGAGTCCCATCGCTCATGAGGTAGCGGTGCTGCGGCTACCAGCCGGTCCCGCAATTGCTGATGGTGAATACCGGGCTGTGCCGCAAGATGCTAAATGGCGTAAAGAATTTGCTGATAAATTAGCCGTGTTAACTGCAACGGTGGCTGTAAACTCCTCAGCCATTGATCGTCAGAGTAAACGTGGTGACAGTAGATATCAGGCTCTCGAAGAGCAGACGAAGCAGTCCTTCATCGCTATCAGGCTCGAAAATGCGCGTGATCGTATGATTGCTGAATCCCCAAACACTGAAACCAGTAATGGACGTGCAATTGTGGTCCTTCAACGTAAGCATTTGGCGGCCGCGGCAGCTGTGCGAGGCAACACGCAGGGCATAGCGAGAATTAGCTCAGAAGAGGCGTTAAGAGCTTCTAAAACCGCTCGAAAATTATGGTTAATGGAATCTACTTGCAAAGCTAACCTGGATGCCTATAGGGCATTGTGTACCGAGATGTCTGTGATGAGTGACACACTAGCAAAGCTCTCGGTGAATGCTATTATTTGATTTGTGTTTTTTTTTTTTTTTCTTTTATCTTGTGGAGAGGGTATTTTTTTTGTTTTAAACTGCATGTAATAAAACTTTTTTTTTCATTTAATATCTGACTAATTAACGTTTTTTTTTTTTAAATATAATTTTTATATATATATATATATATATTTTATTTTATTTTCTATCTATCGGCATTAAAAAAAAAAAAAAAAACTATAGCCGTACACTATGCATAACGCCATTAACCCTAGAAAAAGGAAATTCAAATCTATAGACGGTAATCCCAAGAGACGGCGTAGATCTGATAGTGGGGGTAGCATTATGGATTTAGAACTTGAAGAGATGACAATGCGGTATGACGCAACCGGCGATACGTCTCATTTGTCGGGCATAGGCCATGTGGTGGGTGGGGGCATGTATGCAGAAGGTTGTTTAGACAGGCGGGAAATATGTGTTGGCGTAGATAGAACTAGACGGGTGTTAATTGCAGCTGATGCATGGGGTCGTAGCATGGCTAATGCTCTATATCAGGCAGCACAGATAAATGTTTCGAACGAACCATGTCTAGATGACGTGGTGGGGCTAGAGGCACCAGGAGATTTAGACACAAGGGGTGTGTTGTATTCGGGGGCAAACACACGAGATGTACTTAACGCTGTCGGGGGGCGGTTGGATAGTGCACAAGAGAGTCTATACATATCCACACAGATCGATGTATTGCATGGGTCGCAACGTGATGAAGGGATTGGCGCGGGTTTTCAGGACCCCCCGGCCGCGGCAGGGGTCCCTATAGAGTCGAGGGGTGTGGTGTATGTGGGGTCAAACACGCAAGATGTACTTAACGCTGTCCGGGGATGGTTGGATAGTGCACAAGAGAGTCTATACATATCCACACAGATCGATGTATTGCATGGGTCGCAACGTGATGAAGGGATTGGCGAGGGTTTTCAGGACCCCCCGGCTGTGGCAGGGGTCCCTATAGAGTCGAATATACAGGTCGGTGGTGGTGGCGGTGGTGGTGGCGTGGGGGGTGGTGGTGGTGGCGGTGATGGCGATGCTGTTGTTGACGATGATGGCAGTGGTGACGGTAGCGGTGTGGGGATGGAGGTGCTGGTGATGGTGCTGCTTATGATGGTACACAGGTGTCTGCTGTAACGGGGGAAGATAATGGCGAGTTGCATACCAGATTATTTCCCCGGTTTAACGGCTTTGAGGTTAGACAGTCCATTGACCTGAGAAGTATATCCCTTGCAAATTTACAGGAGGTCCCTGATTTGATCAGGGAGAGACTGTCAGATGTCATAACAAGCTGCTCGCAAAGTGCAGCCGATGGTAGTGTCTTAAACGTGGTGCTGAGAGGTCCTTCATTGGCCTCTGATGTACAGGCTGTGCTCGTAACGGGTGACGATTACAATGAGGATTTGTTTATGGAGCATATTAGCCAAGTCATACAGAGCAACGACACAGGTCTGACGGATGATGTGCTAGAGCTGGTGGTCACAGGGGTCCACAACAAACGGGGTGGGGCACGTTTGAAGTTAAAAAACATTCCCTATGATGAAATCATACACAAGAAGAAGCTAAGTCTCTACACCCCGAGTAATACTCATAACAATTTGTGTTTCTCACTATGCATGACACATTTTCTGCATGAAGGGGTAACCGGGGGTGACACAGCGTCCGAAGAGACTAATTTGGAGGCGGCTCGCAAATTACACAGTGATCTGGGGTTTGACCCGGATCACTCTGTGGGTTTCTCGGATGTTTCCAAATTTGAGAGACATCTAGATGTTAAAATCCTGATATTTCATCATAATGACACATTCAGGAAGCTGGAGATGTTCCAGACACATACAGCCCAGCATCCTAAAACAGTATGGCTGTACCTCCATGATAGCCACTATCACTGCATAGAGAACAGAACGGCATTCTTTGGTACGGGATATGTGTGTGAATATTGCTACAAGGCCCATGAGGGAATTCTATTACACAAATGCCCGATCCATTGCAATGTGTGTCTGACAGTGTGCGATAGACTATCAGGTCGTACGATAAAGTGCAAGGACTGTAGTCGTATATGCCGCTCGCTGGTCTGCTACAACACACACAAGAAGCATTCTGCCAAACATGACATGATACCTTGTGAAAAGCTCAAATACTGCGATCGTTGTTGTAGACAGTATATCATATCGAAGAAGAAGAAGAAGAAGAAGAAGAAGAAGGGGGTGGGGGAGGAGGAGGAGGAGGAGGATGAGGAAGGTGACGATAATGGTCACGTATGCAGCGATGCAAAGTGTCGTAACTGTGGGGAGCCGTTGCCCGATGATGGAGTACATGATTGCTATATCCAGCCGTACGACAAGAAAAAGAAAAAGAAACGCAGGGGTGGTCGCGGGGGTCCATCGGATGACTCTGATGTCGACGCTCCGCCTAATAAATACATATACTATGATTTCGAAACGCGCATGCATGATGGTCGTCACGAAGCAAACTGTGTGGCAGCTACAACGTCTGAAGGCATAGAATGGTATGCTACAGGTCTAGGTTGTGTAAGCGAGTTTGTGAAACGCTACAGAAGAGGGGAGTATACGTTGTATACATTTGTGGCACACAACGCGTCGGGCTTTGATAACTATATCGTCCTGGATTACATGACCAAGCAGGGTATTAAACCCACTTTAGTCATGAAGGGTAGCAGAGTCATTTTGATGCGTGATGACGCCTACCATCAGAGATGGGTCGACTCATTTAGCTTCTTGCCCATGCGATTGGCTAATGCACCGGCGGCGTTGGATTTTGATGATATGTTAAAAGGTTATTTTCCTCATAAATTCAACACACGGGCCAACGAGTCTTATGTCGGTGCCTACCCTGAGATCTCATATTATGGATATGATTCCATGACTAGCGATCAAAAGACAGATTTCGCTATTTGGTACAGATCTGTGCGACACAAAAAATTTGACTTTCAGAAACAGCTGCGTCTCTACTGTGTCAACGACGTGAGGATCCTATACAAGGCGTGTAGGATCTACAGGGAAAATTTCATAGAGTGTGCCACTATAGACCCCTTGTCCTATGCCACTCTGGCTTCGGCGTGCATGGCCACCTTCAAAAAGTCGTTCTTGAAGAAAAACGTCCTGGCACTGACCTACGAGGGTGTCTATCAGAAAAAGCAAAAGTCGTTCTCATGCGCATCCATCCAGTGGCTTGAATATCTATCCCACTCCAATAACATGGAGATTCGGCATGCTCTCAACCATGGAGAGGCTAAATATGGACCATTCTTCCTAGACGGACATGCACCGTCTATAAACACAGCCTATGAATTTGCAGGATGCTTTTATCATGGGTGTGAACAGTGCTACAACGCTGGCCACCAGAACCCTGTCCTCAGGAAGACCTATGGCGAATTGTGGGTGCAGTTTCACCTCAAAGTCGAGGCTCTCAAAAGAGATCATGGTTTAAGAGTTGTGGTCATGTGGGAGTGTGAGTGGCACCGTCTGAAAAAGACCAATGCTGCAGTGCAGGCATTCTTGGCTACTCTGAAAATACAACCTAGGATTGATCCTCGCGACTCTCTCTATGGGGGTCGCACCAACGCCATCAAAATGTATCACAAGGCCGTGCCCGGTGAGAAAATACGCTACTATGACTTTACCTCTCTCTACCCCACAGTACAGGCCCGCTGTCCTTATCCTGTAGAGCACCCCCAGATCATTTTCAGGAATTTTGGTCCTTTGGATGGGTATTTCGGCATCATCAAATGCACCGTGTTGCCCCCCAGAGGTCTTTACCATCCTGTGCTCCCCTATAGGTGTCATGGAAAGCTGATGTTTCCCCTCTGTGGTACATGTGCCACTGAGCTCAATCAGACAGACGCGTGTCATCACAGCAACGATGAACGGGCTCTGACAGGCACCTGGGTGACTTTTGAGCTACAAAAAGCGGTCGAAATGGGTTACGTGTTAATCCAAATGCATGAGGTGTGGCACTACCCCAAACGGTCAGAGACTCTGTTTAAAGGGTATGTCAAAACGTTTCTCAAGCGTAAACAGGAGGCTTCAGGATACCCCAGCACAGTGGACACTGCGGAGAAACAGCGAGCGTATGTGCAAAACTATCTGGCAAAGGAGGGTATACAGTTGGATCACAACAACATGTGTGTGAACAAGGCCATGCGTAATTGCAACAAGTTGATTCTAAACAGTCTGTGGGGTCGCTTTTCACTACGCCCAGACCTACCCACGTGTGAGCTAATTTCTGACCCTGAAAGGTTCACTCAGCTCATGTTTAGCGATAGCTATCACATTAGTCACTTTTGCTTTATCTCTGATGAAGTAGCCCTTGTACAATGGAAACATGTAGATGCACGTCTCGCGAGGGCGCGGGATGTCAACGTGATTGTGGGGGCTGTGACCACCGCCCATGCCAGGCTCATGCTCTACGATCTTCTAGACAAACTACAGGAACGTGTCCTCTATTGTGACACAGACAGCATCATTTTTGTTTCTAAGGAGGGTGATTGGGTACCCCCTTTAGGCCCTTATCTGGGCGACTTGACCGACGAGCTAAATGATGGTGATCTGTATGGTACCGAACAGGAGGATTACATTAGCGAATATGTCTCAACAGGTCCTAAAAGCTATGCATACCACACCCGTGACCACAAGTCTGTCGTCAAAAGCAAAGGGGTGACTTTAAATGCGGCAAATGCTGAAGTGGTCACCCAGCAGACCCTGAAATGTCTATTGGATGATTTTGTCAACCATCGGCCTCAAACCCTCGACATCACCACCACCGTAGATACCATCCAGCGAGATAAGACTAGGTTTCTGCTTAAAAATGCTACTGTAGTTAAACGGCTTAGGGTGGTTTACAACAAACGCAGGGTCTTCCCCGACTACACCACGCTTCCTTACGGCTATTAACCATTTTGTTTATTGTTTTTCTCTTTTTCACATGATCCATGTTTTTTCTTCTTCTTCTTTTTACATATTGTTTTCAAATGATCCATGTTTTTATTCATTTTATATTTTTGAGGGGGGTATGCATATTGTGTTAAGAATTGTTTCATGTTCATGCTATTAGCTATTTTGTTTTTATTGTTTTCAAATGATCCATGTTCTCTTCTTTCATCTTTTTTTTTTATTTTAATCATTTTTTTTTTTATGCATCATGTATTAATGATGAATGACTGTGCTAATAATCATGTCGGTGTTAATAAAGAATGTTAACTGTCAAATGTTTCACGGTTCTATGGTCACAATACATCCGTCCATCAGAGGGGATGCACACAGACCGCAGAGATGGCTGCTGTACACACTACGTTCGACCCTAGACTTCAACACCCGTTCAGCATGGTAGTATCGGGACCTTCAAACAGCGGCAAAACCTACTTTGTCAAAACAGTCATTGAAAATATGGATCGGTTATTCTCAGAAAAGATTGAAAATATAGTATATGTTTATTCATGCTGGCAGCCCATATATGATGATTTGCTTAAAATAAGGAACATTCACTTTGTAGAAGGGATCCCCAAATCTCTATGTGATGATGCAATCTTACCAGTCCATACTAGAAATCTGCTCATTATTGACGACTTGATGAACGATGCATGCAATAATATAGAGGTTCAGTACGTTTTTACCAAATATGTACACCATCGTAATCTCAGCTGTATGTATCTGGTTCAGAATTTATTTATGCAGGGTAAAACCAGCCGTACAATTAGTCTAAATACCAATTACATGGTTTTGTTTAAGAACCCTCGTGACAAATATCAGATTATGTTGATAGCCAAACAGATGTTTCCATGCAAGACAAAATATTTTCTAGAAGCCTTCAACGACGCTACCGACATGCCTTACGGCTATCTGCTTGTAGACTTTAAAGCCATGACCCCGGACAACATGAGACTTAGAACAGATATATTGTCAGACCGACATGTTGTATACACTCAGAGAGTCAAAGTGATTAGCCCAAAAGACCATGTCCTCACGTATAAGTAGAAACCGTGAGCGTCTTAAGCAACTATATAGCGCCCCTCCGGCTCAGCGTAAAGTTATCCTCAGGACAGCCAACGCCGACTTTATCAACTCGCTGTGTGAAATAGCCTTGAACATTTTACAGGGCAAAATACCTCTGACTCCACGCCAGCATACGAAATTGCGTAGACGAAAGAAGGACCTCAGAATACTCGCCAATAAAAATGTACTAATATCTAGAAAGAAAAGACTAATCAATCAGACTGGTGGATTTCTTCTACCCCTACTGTCTGTGGCCATACCGTTGTTTACAAGCCTGTTCTCAAGAGGCGGGTGATTATAATGGATCATACGCACAAGATGTATCTAGTTCCTCAACATCAACTCGATGCCTTAAAGCATACCCAACCCAGGGATTCTGTTAGACAGACTGCTGAAAATGAGCTGGATAAGGCCATTGCGATGGTGTTGAACACTCCCGATACAGACCTATATGAAAAAGCGGCCAGGTACGGTGCTGTCCTGCAGCGTTATCTATCCATGATAAAACAAGGGCAACGCGAACACGGAGAATTAACTCTGTCACTTGCTGAGGGGGACCCAGTTCATACGCCTATGTCGGCACGGCATGGTGTTGATGACGATGATGGCACCGGCGATCATATTTATAAGGATATAATGAAACATATACCCGTCAGAAGCAAGAGCAATACCAGACATATCCTGGACTCTTTAAAGAAATCTAAAAATGTTTCATGGACGGACAAGGGGGAGATCATATTACAAGGCGAAACTATTAAGGGGTCCCATATGTTTGATTTGTTAAAGAATGTTACCGCCCCTTACCATGTTGTCGAATCTGTCAGACCACAGGGCTGGAATGTATTTCTGAAATCTTTAGCCAGTAATAATATACCACTATCGTCTATCCCTAATAAGCAGCTCAGACAAACTGTAAACATGTATAAACATAGTCCCGTCACTACGGACGACAATGCGATGGCCTCCGTCCCTGTCTCGTCTGATAAAAGGAGGAAACGCAAGCAGCCATTGTCATCTAATACTTCCCCTGGAATGCATATGGCCGGGTGGTTACCATTTTAAATCATGTATCTAAATGTATGTTTTATCCGTAAAAAAAAATAAAAGAAAACAGTACGACTAAAATGTAATCAAAATATTGTATTTTTTATTATCAATACAGAAAACAAACATAACAACACGTGTTACATGTTACATCCGCATACACATGACTGCACACACGTCATATCATGTTCATTACAGACATTAGGTTGTACACGGTTAACAAAGTCATAAACCTTTTCATCGTTACGGGGTAAATTATCCCCATACATTTTCAAAAACTTATGATAGGATACCCCTTTTTGCATATTAAACAAGAAAAAAAACACAATGATGCCCACATGCTGTACTTGACGGATCCTGGACCTGTTGTGTAGAATGAACAACATCTATACAGTGCTGATCGAGAAAACGCTGTATGGTCTCAGGAAACTCAGAGTATGAGGGAGGGTTACCGTAGGAGTCGAAAAAGTACCCCTGTTTCTCATCTGTAATATAGATGGCTAGCCAATGTGCACCGGCCATATGCGAAGGTTCGGTGTTGACCACCATCATTACAGGTCTCTGATGAATTTCCCGGGGTAGGTGATTACACGGTAACGCGCCGAGAAAATATGCCTTGTGGGCCATTTTCTGACACACTGTTTTTAGCTCTATAGTATTCATATCGCACCGACTTTTTAGTAATAGTCCAACAGCACCTGCCGTCTATTTGATATTTCTATAACAGAATCATAAACTGCATAACATATCAAATTGACCGTTGTAGCCAGTGCTGCTCTGAATCGTGCCTCTAGCCTCACATTCCCTGTTCTGACTAGCGATACATGTTGCCCACAGCCCTCATCTGCCTCAAGGTTGAAACAAAATAATGCATACCCGTCCCCGAATTCCTTATGATTAATAGCTATTTCTCTATCTTTGAGCTGACGACCTGTAGCCTGAATGAGCTGGAAATATTCTCGAGTATAGAGGCCATTTCTAAAGTCAGGCTGAAAGGGCTTAGAGGGGTATGCTTGACCGTCGCAATATAGGGATAAGAACTCAATGCCGAAATGTTGGAATCTGAAAGGATTCCTGGCATAGCTCCCTGTGAATGCTTCGTTATTCACAAAACCTATAATAACCATCTTGGGTATTTGTCCTAGAAATAGATTATCCTGTGTGCATATACGGCTGCCCGCAGCGATGGATACATTCTTTAGACATACCCTATCAACAGGGTATTTAACGTTAGCCTGGTTTAACGCACGGGCATGTGCCAGCTTGACGCCTGGTGCTACCGATACCTTTTTAATGAAAACATTTGCAGACACTATAGAGACACGGTATTCCACAGCACCATCGGACATGAGACAGAAATCATTTTTTGCTCTAATGAATCTCATACGGAGATCAACTCCGTTAATCATCAGTTTCTCCTGAAAAAACATATCGACGTGTATAGGGGATATCAGCTCCGCTATACGACTTCGCCCCGTATATTCACTCCTTGTCGTTAAGCCTAGATTGAGACCTCCAGGAAGAATCTCGTCCATATGTCCGTGTGTGTCTTTCTGGAATAGACCACAACCAAATTGGGTGTCTAATGTTCCGTTTCCATAGTTTAGCAGGCATTCTATTATGCCTCTGTACGGATAGGTGTTTGACGACTGGGTGATAAGCCTATCACCCAGAGTAATATCTACTTGGGAGAATAACGTGCATCCTGGATAGTTAATCAGTCCAACGGGTGCCGCCGGCGCCAAGTCTGTTCCATCAGGATTAGTAATCTTGATCCTCAGGTGTAAATACGTATTGTTTAGATCCATATAGTCTTCGCTACTGGCCGATACAAAGAACTCTATGGGGCCACCATCTGTTAGCGCTGATAGCGGGGGTATTTCAATATATGTACTTTTTTCTATCGAAGTCTGCGTCATAGGCAGGGAGAAGAGATCCAGTTCGCTCTTAATGCATTCGTCTGACATGTTATGTAGCAACGCCATTGTTATTCAACCCTCCTGCTATACTAGATGAATATATCGTTAGCCGTCCCTCTAAAACGACGGGCTGCCCCCTTCCTGATCCTTTTAGGTTTGGCTCTCTTTTTGATGGATGCCAATCTTTTATTCTGTTTACGACGACGTGCTGGTGCACGGGTACGCCCACATCCTATAGGCGGATACTTTGTTGCTCTTCGGGCATATACCCTCATGCCTGCCCCCTGCTGTTTGGGCGTAGATGCAGCATGGGCTATGTTGGTCATAACGTCGCCTATAATATGTTTAGCAGCAGTCTTCAGATGAGGCTTTGCTATACTAACCCCTCGCCTAAATAACGGAATAGCCATTCTAAAGAGGCTACGGAACATCCCTCCGATGCCAGCACCATATTGTGTGCTGCTACCCTCATAGCCAGGTAGCCCACTCCCTGCTTGGTTTAAATAATACTGAACATATTTGTTCTCGTCGTAAGGCGGTCTATACCCCCTCATCCCTATAGATGGGGCTATGAATTCTACTGTTTTACAGGTCTAAAATGCAGCTTGAGTATCACTTTGCCGTATGTGAATTTTATATTTGTATTCTGGTCAGACTTTAGATCGATTTCAATATCTCCAAGAGGGTCTCGGGCTACGTGTACGTAATGCGGCTTGTCGAACATGTGAATGCAGTGTCTCCTGCTGGTGTCGGTTATATTAATACTCCTTAGCAGGGGTACATAACTATCTCCGACCAGCTGATGGTCGACAATGTCGCTATATATGAACATGTTGTAACACCCCCCGTGAATATCGGTGGGATGGGGGGCATATGCTGCATACGATTTATGGGCATGTAGCTTGACACCTGTATCGAAACCCAGCATAGCAGCCAGTTTTCCTCTAAAGACGATAGATAGGTGATCGTCTCCTTCTACATAAATGCGGTTTCTAATACCTTCATGATGTAGTATAACTTTACTGCCAGGATTATGTTTGGTCCAAGTCTTGTTGATTTGTAGTAATAACGATCCGATACTCTCATAAAGCCCACCAACTAATAGACATGATGTCCTATGACCTGTTTTACCATCGTGAACGGTCATCGTAGCGTCCTCGGTAGGAAAACTATGCCAGCTGCATGGGTACTGAGCTTCAATTAGGCCTACTTCATAGGGCTGCTTGGTGTGTATAGATTTTGCTAATTTAGTTCTAAAATTCCATATCTTATTTTGCGGGTAGATCCCTGCCGATGCATTACTCGCTAGAGTCACATAGAAACCCCCAGACACCTCCTTATCCATCGTACACTCTGGTTATAATGGATTGTATGTCTCTTGTATGTCTCTTTACGCATCGACTAGTGTCTTTTCAGCTATCCACGAATTGAATGCCTCCGGCCACCCCAGCCATTTGACATATAGCAGATTCTTAGACCCCTCCCTTTTTCTATCTATAATCTTTTCTATTTTATACACCTTGTTTTTAGACACTATAACTTTTTGCAGCTCTTTCTCGTAAAATGTTCCATGGACAGGGGCACCTGCATAGTCTTGCAGCTTATAGACTGGAGGACACCTTGCAATGCGCTGCGATATTACAAAATATTCATCTGTAAACGTCTGCTCATACCCCTTTCGAAATGTAGCTCTGACTTTTGAAATTCTAACCGTGTCACCAACATCGTATCTAAACACCACCATCGGCTCTTGAGTGGTTTTGTATAGCGTATTAAACACTGTTTTCTCATTATCTTTATCAACACTGGCCGGGGTCATTTTTATCGATCTATGATATGAATGGTTATAAGCATGGACCATATCCTGTAGTTTATCCACATATCGTTTGGAGTTGGCAGCTGTTAAATATCTCCACATGCGGGTTTTCAGAGTCCTGTTGAAGCGTTCCACTATACTGGCCTTGGTCTCGTTAGATGTAGAGAAATGTTTGACATTGTACCGCTCCATCAAACGCTGAAAGATCTTGTTATAAAATTCTTTGCCAGCGTCAGTCTGCAGTTTATCGGGGGTACGCCCTTCACCGAGAATATCATCAAAAGCTTTAGCGACGTCGATAGCCCTCTTGGATGGTAACGGACGAACCCATGCATGTTTTGAGAATACATCGATGCACGTCAACAGAAAATGCACACCATCATTTTCGGATGCATACTCTGCCATATCCACTAAATCAGCCTGGAACTGTCTATCTATTCCACTAACCAATACTCTATTTCGGCGGAAATGTATCGGTGCAGGTACATGCAGGGTGTAGGGATCCTGCTTCAGCAACCATTTCTTGATATATTTTAGTGGAGGTACTGCACCCTCACTATGCGCGAGGGCCGTTCTTAGTTTATTGATGCCGCCGTAACCCCCTGGTCCGGAGGGATCATAATAAGTCTTATGCAGCCGTTTATCCATGTCGTATGCATGCAACAAAAAACGAATACTGAAACACTGATCAGAGTTATCCATCCTTTTATTTAAAATGTCTGTCCACTCAAAACAATTCTCAGATAAAGTCTACATGCAGTTTTATTTTTCTGCACCATTTTACAAGCCATCATTCTAGCAGTTCTAATACCCTCGGCGTTTGAGGCATTATTCAACTTCAAGACATCCGATACAAAAGCACATATACACATGACATGTCCGACGGTAAAACAGTCACCATCGGGGAAATGGGTAAATACTTCAGCTAACATTTGATCAGTAGGTTTATCACACAAGAATTTCATGACCAGATCATTCCAACCCTTATACGTACATTTGATATAAGCATTATGTTGGACATACGTATCATTTTCTATGGCAGCATACATCAAAACGGATAGTCTATCTGATACAATCTTGCTATCCGCATCATAGGCATAAGAAAACAACACACCCATTATAAACGCCACCCACCACCACCAGGCTTTGGTTTGCAAAATGACAATGTAGGGCGCCACATTTGTATGGCTTCATGTATCAGAAGCAGATGTTCATCGGACACACCTTCGGTGGTCAATGAATCCAGTTTTTCGGTATTATAGGTATTGCATATTAAATCACATAGATAAGATTCGACCACACCATAGATTTTTCCGGGGGACACAGTCAACCCTGTAGTCTTCTTTAGAACAGTTTCTAAAAGTAACAGGAAGGGGTGTCTGTCCAGGATGACACAAATGTCATGGTAGTGGGATTCGTAGTGATGATGTGTCGCTCCCTGTAGGCATGAATGGCGTCGTTGACTTGGGCAATCACACTGGCATCCCCAGCAGTCCGCTTGCTTCTGATGGTTGATGATGGCCACCACACAGACCCCCGTGGTAAATCGCAGAACAGCCAGCGATGCAGGGTTTAAACGGATCTGTATTGATACAGGCCATCCGTCGTCTCTCACAGCAGTGTCCACCTCCAGCTCACTGTCCTCTCCGATGTGTAGGAAGGTCAGATTCAATCCGGTCAGATAGACGGCATACTCTTGAAGCCAGTGGGGTCCGGGTTGCACAGCCTTTAAATCAGCAGTCTCCATAGCCACACCCCCACCTTGAACATGTTCATCATTGACCTGTGCTGCATAGCGTATCAAAAATATACCATTAGAATATGAAAATAAAAAACACACACACAACACCCACATATTAAAATAAGGTATAGCCTATCAAAAACACATTTAAAAAAGGAAAATAAAACACCCTTAATACTACTAGTATGTACCCTCCACCTTCTTATACATTGCGGGCATTTTCTAATGCTAGCATAACCCTAAACATACTCAAACACACCATGTACCCCATCATCAAACCCAGACGACTCAAACAGGCACATTCGGCATTCATCATCAGTTGTGCTCCATGGTTCTTCATTCGTCTTAGCCAAAGAATCAATCTCTGCAAAAATTCCACGTAGTGCAGACAGATCAGCCCACTGCATGAAAAAGACATTATCAAAATAATCAGCAGCTTCTAAAACACTGGCGCGTAGAGGAGAGCTACCGATGCAATGCATATCATAGCACTGTGGTAGCTCGTCTGTATCAACACCGCGTCTGAAAAAAATGAAATCCTGTGGTCTCTTCGTATGATAGTTTGCATCCATGCGATGAATCCTGGATTCATACTGAAAGGTGCATGCCAAACGATGTTGAATCCTCGGTTCATACTGAAAGGTCCAACGGTATTCATGGGGGCCCCCATGCCATGTACCCTCGTCGCCGTCTAGCATGGGGCATAAATTCTCCAAGAAAAAATTCCACTCGTGAACGTTCATCCGCCACTCTGTAGCACAATCTTTAACTTTCAAAATAACACAGCCATCGACCCATGATATTACATACTCCAAGCCGTATTCGCCAACGTGGGTGAATGAATCCCCGGCACTCCGGTCTCTCAAGCCTAAAACAGGCCTCGTTCTTTTGAGTGGAGCATTAAGCAGTACCGCATCTCCACAACTATCGACATAGTTAGACACAGGCGTACTAGCGGTGGACATACCATCAGGCATCTGGTTTTCAATGTCCTCATTGCTCGACACAGAGTCGTCCATGGCGGGGGAAGACAGCGGCGACGGGGTACGAGGGCCCCTATACAAACAATAAGGACTATCTGATCTATGGGTTTCTTCTGATGAGCAGTCCATGTTGATTGAAAAGAATACTGCAGACAACTTGATGAATGCGGGGACCCTACAGCAGCCGTCGCCCCCTTTTTATACTATGTTTACGACCCGTCATAAATCATAAACAGGAAGTGTCTGTCTATACAGATCCCGCACCCCAGCGACCCCTGCAGGTTCACCACTGGCATTACACCTGTCATCCCTACACAATGGATTTTATGACCCGTCATAAATCATAAACAGGATGTGGCCCCTGTGAATAGGGATACCCCCCTCCACCCCCACCCTCCCCAACCGGAAGTGTGTTCAGATCGGAATGGACCCAAACAGTATATAATATAAACTACTGACATGGACACATCTGTTCCGCATAGATTTCTATGCGGAACAGAAAATGATCATGTATACGGCTCATTCGGAATACAATTATCTGTTCGGCATAGATTCTATGCCGAATAGAAGAGGTGGTGTAGTCCGTTTTAATCGCCATGTTTGCACTTATTCCGAATAGATTGGGGTCTTAGAGCAGCCGCAGTAGTTCGCAATTGGTCCACTGAGCTCCGTCGGTACTTTTAAGCACACCGAACTTCACCGCTGTCAAGGAAAGTGGATTTATTGCCTGATTCACGTCTTTGTTATCACTCCGTAAAAGTAGTCCGGTAAGCGTGTCCGGTTGCTAAGCGACGGGACATGGGTGTTTATTAATGACGTGTTTGCGTATCGTAGTGACCGCGTGCGTCCGAGATAACTGTAAATGAGTAGGCTACTACTTGTACTTTTGCAGGCTGAACGTTAAAATACTTCTTAACTTAGAGAGATGGCAGCTGCAGTAGTTCGCAATTGGACCTTCGAGGATTCCTGGTCACTAAATTCCCGTAAGACCACTCTCTCCCACCAGTCTTGGCTGCGGACTCGCATCCAAATTCCGCTTGTTTGCGGCGGAGCTTAGGGTTAATATATAATAATACGTTGCTGCGCTGTCCTCCTCCTTCTTAATTGAAGCAGCAGGCAGAGAAAAGCTCTCTCCTGCTGTGCTTTCATTAAAATCAAATTTAAAATCCCCGATAGTGATAAGACATCCATTATGTCGCCGCCGGTCCAGAGACGTGTCAGGTGTGCGCGAGAGACATAACGGACACTTTTGTTACTGCCATGTATACAGTACATTCGGAACACATTTTAGGAACAGATCTGATCCGCATAGAAATCTATGCGGATCAGATGTGCCATGTAAACGCGGCTAGTGAGGCTATGAGCCGCTATGTAAACAACATAGAATGTTACCAACCATTCCCGTGACGTCATCGTATTCTGAAAACAGAGATGGCGGGGCACAGGCTGAAAACATTATAATTTATGCAACTTGTTTGTGCTTTATTCTGAATAATGGTTCATATTTCCGACTTTATTTGTATTTATGGTATATTGAAATATTTAACTAGTGCTATAGACATCTGTTTATTTGATTGCTTCCTTTCCACTTTAAGACCCTGATCGAGGGCTACACACTTAAATAACACCACACTGTATACACCCATCTGATATATGCGCTGTCTTATGAAAAAAAAAGTTAATGCGGCAGAAAAATAAAACCGACATAAGTAAATGAGAAACGTAATTGCATCTGTGATTCTGTAGCATATAGAACACCCTTACAGAGAAATACAATAGTATGTGTTCTATGGACTCAACCAAAGCCCTAGCACACACACACAACTTATAATAATAATAAATAATACATTTAATTTAGAGGCGCCTTTCAAGACACCCAAGGTCACAACCTTATAATTGAGGTGGGATATCAGTCTGGCAAACATATCGAATTAATGGGTGGAATGACAGGAAATGGCCACAGGTCATGGAAACGCTCCTGACTGTGTGTGTAACATATTACCCGAGGGCCCCACTCAGGGGGATGGTCCTGAGCAGCTTGCCGTAGGCCTGCCTCACCCGGACCATGGAGTGAACCAGCTGGACTCTGCACACGTCCACACACCTGGGGAACGAAGCACAGTCACACCACCTCGGCTAGGAACACTTCCCCAATAAAGAGCTGGGTGCAACGGCCATTACAGCAGCCACACACATAGCAGGTCAATCAGACCTGAAACTAAATGAAATGATATCTTCTTTGTCAATCAGGAAGTCAGTATGTGGGTGACGGAGTGTGTGTGTGTGTGTGCGACAGTATGTGCGTGACAGAGTGTGCAACAGTATGTGTGCGTGCGACTGAGTTTGTGTACGACAGTGAGTGCGTGTGCAACAGTGAGTGACTGAGTGTGTGAGTGTGTGACAGTGTGACAGTGTGTGTGTGTGTGTGTGTGTGTGTGTGTGTGTGACACAGTGTGTGTGTGTGTGACAGTGTGTGTGTGTGTGTGTGTGACAGGTTGTGTGTGACAGTGCGAGTGTGACAGTGCGAGTGTGACAGTGTGAGTGAGGGTGTGTGTGTGACAGTGTGAGTGACAGTGTGAGTGACAGCGTGTGTGTGACAGTGTGTTTGTGTGACAGTGTGAGTGACAGTGTGAGTGACAGTGTGTGTGTGTATGTGACAGTGTGTGTGACAGTGTGTGTGTGACAGTGCAAGTGTGACAGTTTGAGTGACAGTGTGAGTGACAGTGTGTGTGTGTGTGACAGTGTGTGTGTGACAGTGCAAGTGTGACAGTGTGAGTGACAGTGTGTGTGTGACAGTGTGAGTGTGACAGTGTGTGTGTGACAGTGCGAGTGTGACAGTGTGAGTGACAGTGAGTCTTTGTGTACCGCTGTAGTAATTCAGTGGACAGGGATGCAGAGAGAACCTGCAGACTGTTGCAGCTCTGGAGGCAGACAGTGGGTTCCTCGTTCAGAGCTGTCCAGCATGGAGAGGAGAGGAAACATTCGTAAAAAAGACCAACACTCCTAATTTCTAATACATTGAAAATACTTTGTCAAGCGCGACAACTGGCAGAGCGATGCCACTGCATCCAGACAACACAGGTCTTTGAAAGTGTATCTTCATTGTCATTTTTAAGATCTGTACGACTGCACATTTTGAGCGTCAGGGTTTATTCATCAACTCAGTATTAAGCGATGCCATCAATATCTTTATCAATTCACAAAAGCCCACCTTTCATGTTGTGCATTGAGCTTACCGTTGGCCAGCACGCCTTTGCAGAACTTGTGGAAGGAGTTCAATGACAACAGGGGCGCATAGGTGTCAGTTTTCTTCATCAGCAAAGAAATCTCCAGGGCCCAAGTTAGCAAGAGCTTCCTAAACACGGCAAATAAATACAATGCTCAGATTGACAATAGATTGGCAGTTTATTTTAAATGTTTTTTTTAAGTGAAAAATAAGCTTCTATGCCCGATAGCAAGGTATGGCCTAACTGATTTAGTGGGAATGTGTGTCGTAATTTCCAAATTCTTAAAGATGAGACAAACTTCTACCAGTAATCGATCATGCGCACTACATTCAGAACATTCAGAACATCACGTGACTTTTAGTGAACAGGGCAGTCAACACAGCACCGGTTGAACATGACTTGTACAATATGGACTTTAATAAGGTACAGTCAAAACGTGTTCTCAAAATACCTCTTGTATGACTATTCTATTCTGTTAGCTGAATGAATATGACCATGCATGCACTGAACACTGCGAGTTGTGCGTATATACCTGGCCTCTGGGTAGAGATGCTCCTTGGACAACAGGGAACCCAGAAGGCTCAGGAGGGTGCTGAAGTGTTTCTTTGTCGCCGTGGTGACGGTGCTGATGACGGCCCCGTCGAACAGGGACGGTGATGAGGTGGACAGGCTGGCTGAGATGAAGTGGTCATGCCTGCAGACAATCAGCAAGACGCACAGAGTTTTTGCAGAGCTCCACATATCGCCAGGAACCTTTGAATACCGATACTTGGCTCGTCATTCGTTTCTAAACTATTACCGTGTTGTTAATAGTGGTTCAAATATTTACCATTGCCACAAAAAATGTATGCTTTGTGACTCAAGCTATGGAAGTTTGAGACTACAATTACTGGAAATAAATAGTAGACGTGCACGTTTCCCTCTCGAGACATTTTCTAGCACAGATAAAGGAATTTTGTGTCTATTGAACGGCTGCAGTCGAAGAGGTACACAGTGCAGGTATAATGTCTCATTTGTTTTAACGAGTGTGTGTGTAATAGAGGGTTACCTTGTGCAGTGGGAATAGAGCGTGTACAACACAGAGTACTGGACCGCTGGGTAGTGGACGGCCAGCTCACAGTGAACCAGGGGCAGGTTCTGACTGAGCAAAGCAAACACTGTGGGAGACAGAGCCCACATCAAAAACCACAGAAGGTAGTAAGGTTAGGGATGACACGTTTGAACAAGTGCAATAAAAGAATAAGAACTGATCACGGATAAAATAGATAAAGGACAGCTTGAAGAGTAAAAAAAGACAGAAGGTGAAGAGTGAAAAGATATCAGTTCTATCTAGGGATGCACCGAAATGAAAATTCTTGGCCGAAACCGAATATATTGAAACAGTTGGCCGAAAGCGAATACCGAATGTGGCTTTTGCTGTTTTTCATTCATTTTGTTTTTATTATTCACCATTGCATAAATCAAACAACTAAATGTCCTTTTTAAACTTTTTTGTCTTGCTTTTCAATAATTAAAAAATTACACACACACACACACACACACACACACACACACACACACACACACACACACACACACACACACACACACACACACACACACACACACACACACACACACACAGTAGAATGTTGGTGTATTTTAGTGTCTCTCTTTTGTTCACATTTCTAGTCTAGGGACAGGCAAGGGCCTCTCATACTGATACAGGGTGTTCTGCCATTGTTATGTCCAACAAGGTTGAACCGACCTGGGCCTCCGGGACATAGCCAGGGCCAGATACCTTATCAATGCTGAGAGTGCGTCTGTTCTCTTGTTATTCATATATCCCCTTTTTGTATAATACTCGCCCCAACCCTTTGGTTCGAGGAGAAGAGGGTTCGACAGCCAAGGAACAAGTCATCGACCACCGGGTCCACTATAGATTATTCAACCTAAGTCTGTATCTCGCTGTATTCCTGGGGCCGTATTCACAAAGCATTTTATCTTACCGCTAGGAGTGCTCCTAACTCGCGCTAAAACATTTTACGTAGGAGTTTTTTCTTAAGTTATTCACAAAGCCGCTGAGACCTACTCTTACTAAGGATAAATCACAAAGAGTGAACTAAGAGTGACGCGCCGTTGCTATGGATTACGTCAATTCTCGTGCACGAGTTTAGAAGCAGTCAGTTCGGTGAATGGTTGTTCAGACGAGCCCACTGAATCACCGAAAAACAAGGAAATAGCCTAGGCTAGAAATGAATTCCTATTAAAGGTCCCATGACATGCTATTTTATGTATTCTTTAATATAGGTATTAGTGGGCAACTAACACAGTATTCAAAGACGTTCCTGAAATTCAGCCGTGGTGCAGAGTTACAGCCACTCCGAGCCAGTCGCACATTGAGCTTCCCCAAATGCGCTGTTTCGGTGGGCGTGTCAAGGAGGAGGGTGGGGGTGTGGCCCTGAGCAGCTTGCAGCCAGGGACGGTACCATGCGCTCTGTTTACAGTGGATGTATCGCAATGGCGAGGCGCACACAGCCTTTAGCCGTGTTCTGTAAATATTCTAGAACACACGGGAGTCCTGGAGCTCTATATCTAAATATTATCATATAGCCTACACAGATATCTATATCATATAATACATATTATCACGGCCAAAAGCTGTGTGAGCCGATATTCCGACGTTCCTGGTTCTTCAACGTCCACATCAATGTGAATACACACACTGTAACGCAAGTGTTTCTTGTCGGTTCTTTGACGTGTCTTGTATTTCCACAACGAGACTGTCGTGGGGGTTATCTGAGCCATGGTTGAGAAGGAATTGGGGGAAAGGAACTTTGGTTTGACTCGCTGAAGTAGGCTACATGAACTGCGACATGCCGCGAGGCACCATCGCCCGGCAGCGGGCAGCCGGCAGCAGGCAGCGCGGAGTTCAGTCGACTTCAGGTTGATGTGAAAGTGGAAGAACCAGAGACGTCGCAGAACCCGTCAAAGTCGTTTGTGATTCATAATATCGTCTGGAGGCGCACACAATATGTTATATGATATAGATATCTATGTATTATATGATATTATTTAGATATAGAGCTCCAGGACTGTAACGCAAGTGTTGTACACTTCCTTGTTATTTGGATAACCGTTCTGCTGTTGGTGTGATGGCGCATAACGCGTCGGACTCTCGTCTCTGGTATTTCTACAACGAGACTCGTATTGGGGGTTATCTCATTCAAAGTTGAGAATGAATTGGGGGGAAGGAACTTTGGCTTTGACTCCCTCAAGAACATGAACCACGACATGGAGGAGAAAGGGATTGTTGGCGGCGAATGTCCCCCGCTTGAGCCCCGCTGAGGGACCACCGCCGGAGGCGGAGGTGCCTAAGCGCTGCCCGGCAAAGATCCCTTTCTCCTCCTTGTCGTGGTTCATGTTCTTGACTTGAGGGAGTCGAAGCCAAAGTTCTTTCCCCCCAATTCATTCTCAACCTTGGCTGAGATAACCCCCAATACGAGTCTCGTTGTAGAAATACCAGAGACGAGAGTCCGACGCGTTATGCGCCAAATAACAAGGAAGTGTACAACACTTGCGTTACAGTCCTGGAGCTCTATATCTAAATAATATCATATAATACATAGATATCTATATCATATAATATATTGTGTGCGCCTCCAGACGATATTATGAATCACAAACGACTTTGTCGGGTTCTGCGACGTCTCTGGTTCTTCCACTTTCACATCAACCTGAAGTCGACTGAACCGCGCGCTGCCTGCTGCCAGCTGCCCGCTGCCGGGCGATGGTGCCTCGCGGCAACCGGCATGTCGCAGTTCATGTACTTCAGCAAGTCAAACCAAAGTTCCTTTCCCCCAATTCCTTCTCAAACATGGCTCAGATAACCCCCACGACAGTCTCGTTGTGGAAATACAAGACACGTCAAAGAACCGACAAGAAACACTTGCGTTACAGTGTGTGTATTCACACACACATATGGCGCTCGCACGGTCGAGTCTCATTGGCGGGCCAACGTCTCTGGGCGGGCCAGGCAGAGTAAGGGGAGGAGCCGAGATTCCTCATGACGTCATGAGCACAGACATTCCAAATCAGCGCGCTTGAGCCTCCGTTTTTTCAAAGGCGAGCAGAACAGCTAGTGCTCGTTTTACACCAAACGCAAGTTTTAGCCACTGGGGGACCATAGGCAGGCTAGGGGAACTCATATTTATGTTAGAAAACCTCACAAAGTGAGATTTTCATGTCATGGGACCTTTAAGTAGTTATAGTGCAGTTAGCAGAATAAACGCATGATGACAATTTTGTGCAGACCACGATAATGACGTTGTAGCCTGCACGTTCAAGAGAGAGAGAAAGCAAACAATAAAAATACGTACAATTTAAAAGAAAATAAATGTTATGAACTACACAAGTGTTGACTGATTTGTGCCAAGGTGTTTACCTAAAATGTGTTTTCAAAGTAATCCCTAAATGCCAGTCCACTCGGTTCCACACGGCCAAATTCATTGTCATGTTGATCGCCATCATCATCATCATCGTCTGGCTGTGGAATGTTCCTCCGCTTGCAGAGGTTGTGTAGAATGGCACATACAGTAATGACTGTGCTTGCCCTCTCTGGGGTGAGGCGTATTTCCGCCGAGTGCATGAACCAACGTTTCATCTGCCCATTTCCTCTCTCCACAACATTTCGTGTATGTTTGTGTGCTCTAGCATATGTGGAAGAAATCAGTAAACAATAATAAATATGGATTCAACAAATAAAAGGCGTCAAAGAGCCAATACGATGTGTTTAACGCGTAGGACTAAGCGTAATATGCGTAATCACTTACATGTTATACTTTAACTGTGCTCCCGGTTGTGGATTGAGGTAGGGTGTCTAGAGCCACGTCTTGCATGGATAGTCACTGTCTCCCAGCAAGTGACACCCAACTGGTACATCTCAAAAAGCTGCCTCAGACCGCTCTCCATTAAAATGCGCGAATCATGGGTAGCTGAAGATCCAGGCCACTTTGCAACAACATCCAGTAGGCTATGTTAAAATTTGCATAAAAAACAACCTGCGTGTTGATGGAATGCACTTTCTTCCTATTGACCAACACATCCTCATCTTTTGATGGCGCAATTATTTTTATGTGCGTCCCGTCAATAGCACCGACCACACCGGGCATACCTGCAATTGCCATGAAGTTGGCTTTGATCCTGTGTAATTGTTGAATGTCCAAAGGAAAGTTTATGGCACGGCTGACTGATGGTTGCGATATTTTTAAATCGTCGGCATTGCAGAGGTGCATTTCCCCTGTTGCTAAATAACGTAGTGTAGCCAAACATTTTATTTCAGGACTAATCGGATTATTCCTGTTAGTGCAGGATGTTATTGCATTGCGATTAACTCCACAACAAGTTTAATACCCTAACATTTCGTCTCGCAGGCATTTACGATTCTTTGTGAATAGGTCTTACTGAGTTAGGAGTCCTCTTGAGGACTTTTAAGCTCTCCTAGACTTAGGTGCTACTTTTAGGCCTAAAATACTTTGTGAATTGCTCTTAGTGAAAAAAGTTAGGAGTCCTAAATTTAAGAGTGACACGCCCATTATTTTTAGGAGTTACTCCTAAATTCGCCAGTTAGGACCTACTTTTAGCCCTAAAATCCTTTGTGAATACGGCCCCTGGAAAATAAACCATCTATTCAACCCTCTAATCCAACCTGTCAAGCTGCTTTGATTTCGACTTCAAGAATTACTACTACGACTGAAAATACACAACGCAGAGTCTGTCCGAACATTTTAGAAATAAGCTGAAATCTAACAATACATACATTTATTTTTATTCAAATATAAAATGTTCGGTGTATTTCTTTCGGCTTTTTTCCTTCTTCGGCCGAAACCGAAAATTATGTTTTGGGCCATTTTCAGCCGAACATTTTCGGTGGCCGAATATTCGGTGCATCCCTAGTCCTATCTGTTGAACATCGAGGCTAAGAAAGACTCAAGGCAGAGGTCCTCTCATGGGACAGTCAGAGCAGTGTGCATGAGCCAATAAAAGCTGTGTGTTCACATGCTGAAGAAAGGGGAACCTTCAAATCACCCTCAACATTTTCTACTCTTTTCGAGTTCAATGTTGTAGACCGCATTGATTTAAACATAATTTACAACACGGGTAAGAAGCAGCAGTCTCTTGTATTGGAAAATAGCTGAGAGCGATGATTTAATGGTTGGTTTTAATGCAATGCATCGATAGTAGGACTGTAACGATACGCGTATCAAACCGAAAATCGCGATACTCAAAGCCACGATCCTGTCTCGCGATGTGAGAAGGCAGAAGCGCGATACGCCCTTTCTAACTCTGCGGTCAAATTGTCCGATTGAAATTTGCTAATAATTTGTCTAGATAATAGTCTGCTGACAGCGCCCCCTCCTATCGATGCCGTAAGTATGCGACTGCAATCCTCCGTGGCTACGGAGGATCGCATTTCTCCACAGCTGTCGAAGTGCTCATATGCGATATGAACGACATTTATCCAGAGGGGGCCTGTGTGATCCTGTCTCTAGTGTTTTGTGTGATTTGACTGGCAGTTTGTCTGCTTATAGGTCGGAATGAAGCGGCCACCGATTATTGACAGGATGGGTACTTTATTCTACCGGACTCGTTCGCTTCTTCACTACACACGCGCTACCGCTCGCCCTCCTCGCTCGTCCACTCACTCGCTGACGTCACTCACACACGCATACGCCATTGCCATTCTGGCGCACACACATATGCTACTCGTAACGCCTCGTTATTGCGACGTTCATGACCTTCAGGTTTTTCTCCATCTATTGAAAGTTAGGCTATTAAACATGTTGCATTCTATACGGCCTGATTATGTCATTATTTATACATAGCCTAATAAGTAGTGCTAATAAGGATATTTGACTAAACCAACCAAACAGTTGAAAAAAGCATCCTCCCACACGTTATTTCTTTATTCATTTAGCTATACTTGAATAGTATTCTTTCTGTTCAAATCCTTTCAGTGTTCCAAATTATTTGTTATTAAATGTTACATTAAGTTAATTGGTATATAAGTGTTGTTTAAATAAAATGCTTTTTAAATTTCAAAAAATCGTGGGATGTATCGAACCGTGGGTCAAAAATCGTGATACAAACCGAATCGTGAGTTTGTGTATCGTTACAGCCCTAATCGATAGTCTTCCATTACTTCCCATTTCCCCGAGACACTATTCGACTAACCAACATACAAAGCTGCACTCTATATGTAGCCATTTAAGAATGGGTGGAGTTCTCTTTGAAATTCCGTAGCCCTCCATGAGCTAATAGTGACACACACACACACACACACACACACACACACACACACACACACACACACACACACACACACACACACACACACACACACACACACACACACACACACACACACACACACACACACACACACGTTTCATTTCAAAATCGAGGCCTTTTCTACCCTCTCTCTTTACAGCTCTCCAATCTTCCCTACAGCAGCCTCAAGTGAAAAGCAAGCGCGTCTTACCCCGATGAGGGAGTTCTTGGTGTTGCCGATGGTAGTGAGGGCGCCGAGGTCGAAGATGAGGGTGAACTCGGCCCTCTCTGGGGGCAGGAGCACAGAGGCGAAGGCAGGGTGCTGGATGTCAGTGGAGGGGGACGGGGCGGGGCCGTCCTCCAGCGGGGCAAGGAGGCTGTCCACGCCGCAGGACATCTCTCCCAGCACCAGCTTGTAGGCTGCCTCGAGGGTAGGGATGTTCTTCAGGCTCAGCAGCGCCTGGTACACACCGTGCGTGGCAGCCATCACCTGCAAAGACAAAAAGAAAACGAGCAAAATTAAACCTCGAGTGATCTAGTCGTACGTTTGACAGGAGAGGAGGGAAGCGTTGCTCTGCAAGGAATCGACTTCTTTATTTACATGATTGAAACGGCGTAATAAGAGAAGCTTAGAGGGGGCCAGACTCACCTCTTTCTCCCTGTGGAAGCGAAGCTCCAACAGTTGAGAGTTTGGTGCCAACAGTTTCTCCACAAATGACACGGGTAACCTGGTGTTGATCTGGTCCACAATCTGCAAAACAGGCAAGTTCAGAACTCGATTCGGTAATGTCTGGATCCCCAGCTCCAAGGGCCTTGAGGGTACGTTCCCGTCCTCACCAGGGTGAGGAGGCCCAGGACGGCGAGGCTGTAGTCCAGCCCACAGCCGTGGCAGGCGGCGAGCTGGTCCAGGCCGTAGGCCAGCACCACCTCCGTCAGCTGGGCCGAGGGCTCCAGGCTGACCAGGAGCACGCTCACGCACTCGTTCCCCGCCGTGAGCACCGCCTCGGAGAACAGCACCTGCCGGGCGGTGCTGACGCAGGACAACACCCTGTTGAGGATCTGAACGGGGGGGGGGAACGGAGGAGAGGTCAGTGGGAAGGCAGTCGCTACCGGCTGGGTCAGCATCCAGCAATAAGCAATAAGCAATAAGGTGGGTGTCCTTACGTCGGACACGTATTCCTGGGTGATGGGCGGGCCCCGCGTGGGGCTGAAGCGGCCCCCGATGCTGCGCACCACCGTGCTGAACACGCGCAGCAGCGCTGCCAGCTTGGGGAGGGACACCGTGGGTGGGGGGACGTCCTCGTCACGTGGCTCAGGTCCTGGGGGGAGAGGAGATAGACCTCACACTGACTGGGACAGATCACAGTGCTCCTGAGGTATTTTAATAATGTTGTCGTTTTCTGAAGGATTATTTTGTTCATTTGAATATTTCGGCCAGCCGTACAAAAACATATGCATCAAAAAGCTTTTATACTAAACGGTGATATAGGAAAATATATTTAGAAAGCTTTTATACTAAGTGGATTTAAAAACAACCCCTACAGAAAAACTGAAACCTTATGGATCAGAATTAATAGTGGCCTATAAAACAGCTGGTGCTTGCAGGAGATAACGCTGTTTCACCTCGGCATAGGCTTCCATGTCCTCCAGGAACTGCCCCAACAAGGTGGTGGAGAAGGCGAGGTCTGCAACCCAGAACTGCTCCAAACTCTGCAGCCAGCCTACGGCACAGACACAAGTAAAAGGGTTATCTTCTACTACATCAAGTAAAAAGTACTAAGTTAATGGTTACCATTAATGGTTCCAAGATCAGGGTGCCATAAAAACATATTGGACAATGCCAACTGACCTGAGACGTTTGTGGTGAGCAACTGCTTCTGTGTGTGGTCGATGTGCCAGCCTACCAGGATATCAACCGTGTCCTGAAGAGGATGGAGTCACCGTTAGTCCATACATTGAGGGGATGTGTTACACTGGACAGCATCTAAATGAAACATCTAACCATTCTGAATGCTTTGGGGGTATAGCAGGTTGGCACCCGGTTCATTCGTTTGTGGGGGAGTTTAAACACGGCGCAAAACATAAGACTACGCTAGATTAAAAAGCAAGTAGAATCATTACATTTAGAGAGAGTGTAGCCTTGGGATGACAAGGAAACACCCCTCCTGTTAGCAGCTGTAACATCAGTCATAATGTTACACACCCAAGGAACCTCAAACTCTAGAGGAACAATTGTGCTTCGGCTGTAACTGATGAATGTCAGGTTTCGGTCTTAAAGGGGTAGTTCGGAATTTTGGACATAGGGCCTGATTCCGAAGTGAGCATTGGTATTCTATATCACTGGAGACAGTTTTCAACACATTTCATTCAGTCCTTCTAGTTGCAGAGTTCGCTCGTGCTAGGCTAGCGCAAGTCAACGGGCAATGCTAGCCTGCTATTAAAAACAGTCTTACCCACTCCACAGTACACCCGAGGTAAATCAATTATAACGACAGACTATACATCTAAATGTCTGTTTATAGAATAATGTTAGAAATAAAACCAACCTTGCATTGCATTGCATTTTGAGGGAATTGCGGGGTCTCAGCAGCAGTGTTTATATTCCTGCACGTAGGCTACGGCAGCGGCGGACTGATACCTAGGTTACCTGCCGCTGTCATTGCTACAAACGCAGAGTACAGAGTACAGTAAATCAATTATAACGCCAGACTATAGATTTAAATGTCTGTGTTGATAGAATAATGTTAGAAATAAAACTAACCATGCATCGCATGAACCATCGAGGGACTACTTTCTCAGCAGAAGCGGAATTCTACTATGCGCTGGTTAGGTTTGTAACCGAATCACGACAGAAGAACGTAAACAGAGAAGCGTGGGACAGAAGCGCAATTGAACGACTAGGCAACATGATGGTTCAGTGTGTTTTAAGAAATTGTAGAAATAAACGGTACAGATGGGCACCACAAAGTTTCCACCAATTTCCAGTGCGAGATCCAGAAAGGACTCAACTGTGGCTTGTTGCTGCTGGCTTTGACATCAAAACACCGGCTCGTACATGTACGGTTCGTTGGATACAACAAATTCCTCATAATCGTCTTCAAAAGCAGATGCATCGCTAACTCCTCCAAACGTGGCCATATCTTGTTAATTGAATACGCTTGTAGAATTCCTTCGTTCACTGTACTCTGCGTTTGTAACATTATTCTATAAACAGACATTTAGATGTATAGTCTGTCGTTATAATTGATTTACCTCGGGTGTACTGTGGAGTGGGTACGACTGTTTTAATAGCAGGCTAGCATTGCCCGTTGACTTGCGCTAGCCTAGCACGAGCAAACTCTGCAACTAGAAGGACTGAATGAAATGTTTTGAAAACTGTCTCCAGTGATATAGAATACCAATGCTCACTTCGGAATCAGGCCCTATGTCCAAAATTCCGAACTACCCCTTTAAGGCTCCTCACTCCGGACATTGTTATCCTACTCGTTGAGGCTGCTCATATTGTCGAAGATTAATCGAGATTTAAAACACTTAGACTAATTTAAGAGAGAGTGTAAAAGAAATCGAGGGGTCCGGAGCAAGAATTGAAACAGACTTTATCGTGAAGAAAAACAACAACGACAACAGCCTGAGTGGGTCTATAGAGTCACTGCCTTGCCAACAGATTCGAGCCTCTTCTTAAACACACAAAAGCACAGTCCTCAGCAGTTTCTTGTTTTTCTAGGTGTCCACACATAATAAAACACAAATACTTCTAAACAGATGGTCACCGAGATAGTCTAGGACCCAGGAAGTGGAGTCAGCATGCATTGTCTCAGTAGACAACTGCTCCTGGGGGGTTGCGCCCCAACCCCTGCTCTGACCCAAGACTCCCAGGCCTCGTGACCAGCCCTGGATCAAAATCCAAGACGCTTTACATGTTTTCTACCATTAGATATACAGGCCTAATAATAATCATAGTTTACCATATAATATAATCATTAATTTCTACCACAATATACGTTGCATTTCCAAGGGAGTCTAGCTGCAATGTCATCAATAACTTTTCAATTTTCCCAACAGTTAATAAACCAGGGATGCCAACGTGCATGTGGGCGCTCAGATCCCCAGAGGACAGAGCTCACTGCAGGCTACTCACCCTGAAGTTGGTACTGAAGACATGTGGGTAGGCGCGGGCCACCTGCAGAATGCACTTGACACTCTGCTCTGGCGTGTCCAGGTTCTCCAGGATGGACTGCAGACTGCTCATCACAAGCTGAAACAGGCACCCAGATAATCAGCCAGTGAGTGTGAATGACAGACCTGAATGAGCAGGTTCTAACAAATGACACTAATGGAACCCACAGCGGCTTTAAAGACGATAGGCCAACGTGGTCCTACCTGCATGACCTGGGTGAAGGCCTTCCTCTCTCCGGCCGCCTCCAGGCCCCGCTGCATGGCGATCAGGTACAGCAGCTTCACCTTGTCCCGGCTGGAGCCGCTGAACTTCAGAAAGAGCCACTTGAAGATGCGCTCGGCCTCGTAGCTGATGGCTCCACACAGGAGGCCCAGGCAAGCCGCGGCCTCCTGCCTCATCTCCCACAGCAGCTTACTGCTGCAGAGACGGGATGGGGAACAATATGGGCTACCACTTCAAGGAGGGTCGCTGTCCCCTGAATGGGAGACGCAACATTGAATCATGACAGAGCTGTTCAGACGATAGGAACCCGCCCACAACACACCAGAATTGATTTGTTAACATTTGTTTCTTTCAATATGCAACTGAAGAATTATCAATTTAATGAACGTCAAGTCTAGATGACGGAAAGTACCAACGGAAAGTAAAAACTTGGTCCAGTGAAATCCAGTGATAAGGTAAGCCTAGCATTCAATTGATCCAGCTGCACGCATCTGAGGATCTTTCACCAAACATTAAACATTACGTCATAGGGCCTTTTGTTTCAGTATCCACTTCCATTTTACACGGCTAGCGGTGTGCGATATCGATACGGTGAAAAATACAATCACAACTCATCTGGAATCACAGTATCACGATACTGCTCATCCTCTACACATTCGTATAGTTCAAGATGTGAAACAGTCATATTGAACTCCCCTAGCCTAGAGCTTTGAACTAAAACAGTCATATTGAACTCCCCTAGCCTAGAGCTTTGACCTAAAACAGTCATATTGAACTCCCCTAGCCTAGAGCTTTGACCTAAAACAGTCATGTTGAACTCCCCTAGCCGAGAGCTTTGACCTAAAACAGTCATATTGAACTCCCCTAGCCTAGAGCTTTGACCTAAAACAGTCATATTGAACTCCCCTAGCCTAGAGCTTTGACCTAAAACAGTCATATTGAACTCCCCTAGCCTAGAGCTTTGACCTAAAACAGTCATATTGAACTCCCCTAGCCTAGAGCTTTGACCTAAAACAGTCATATTGAACTCCCCTAGCCTAGAGCTTTGACCTAAAACAGTCATATTGAACTCCCCTAGCCTAGAGCTTTGACCTAAAACAGTCATATTGAACTCCCCTAGCCTAGAGCTTTGACCTAAAACAGTCATATTGAACTCCCCTAGCCTAGAGCTTTGACCTAAAACACAAATGGTATTCTATCGTTTTTATCTTTGGTTCCATGGATGTTAATAGTACCATCTCTTACCTTTCATTCAAAACTTCACTCAGGGTACTCAAGGTGGTTTCCATTTGTTTCACCAGGGCCTGTCATGATTAGTTATTAAAAGAGAACTGCGTAATCAACAAACATTGTATTCCAATCCTGTAAGTACACCCATCAATAAACCCACTTATAAAAAAGCAAGAAATCCATCTCATCAGGAGACATCATGGTATTCCAATTATTGTACGTCGTTTTTCATTTAATGTCTGCGTCCGAGTGAGGGTTGAGCTTCCCGGACACCTATAGCATAACGCTAAGGTGCGTGGCGAATTTTGTACGCACCATTCATCATTATAAAAAAGTATTTAAAAAAAACTGTATCAAAGTTCTGAATTGCAACCATGTGGATAACACACCCCTCTTTCCTAAGACTCTCAACCCAAAACAGATTTTTTTAACTGGCTCTCTAAAAAAGGCACTGAGTCATGTAAAATGGATAAGGGGAGATTTAGCCATCAAGTTGATTTACCACAGTCGAGGGAGGCGGCTGAACTCACCCCTTTGTTCTCACTGTGGCTGATGAACTCCTTCAGTTGTTTGAGGGTTAGCAGCCTGCGCTCCCGGTCATCCTCACGGGAAACGCGGCGCAGCAGGTTGGCCAGTCGCGACTCCTCTGTGTGAGGCATGCCTCGGTCTGCGGGGACACAGACACAGGAAGACATTTAGTGGCACTAGTTGAGACTGTTACCACGGTTTGATAACAGAGACCGCCGTTGCCTTTAAGCTAAAGCGCCTGGACTGAATCTTAAAGGAAAGGGCTGAAAACAAAGACCATAGAGGTTTAAAGAACAGACCTGGCCAGACAATGAAAAGACCAACATGCCAGTGTTTTGATATTCCAGTGAGCAGTGTTGAGTCAATTAGTGACTATAAGAAAAAAGCACTCTGAAGGAGCCACAGCTTTCAGCGGCTGGGAGTGGAGTGCAGGGGCACCAGGCCACCATACACGGAGCAGTAAGTGGTAGTAAGAAGTAGTTAATAAGTGGCAATAAAGAAAAAAACATAACAATGCTCGTGGGGACATGGTTTTGTGGTCGGATAAGAATAACATGTAACATTTGGACAAGTGTGCTATGTGTTGTGTAATCCTAACACTGCCCACACCTTAATAACACCCTCCCTTTGGGGATACTCTTCCTCACCAAGGATGGGCGTCTGTTCAGAATGGATACATCTACATAGGGCTGGGTGATACATCTATAATTGAAACATATCGATATTCTTTTAAACGAGATATGAAACGAGATCCTATCGTTAACATCGATATAGGTTGAAAGTACAGCATATTTTATCCAACAACAGCAGTTTCGAACCGCGACTGCTACCTGCTATTTCGTAACTCTAGTTACAAGTTGGAGTGCGCAACGGCAACTTGTTATTGCGTCAACAAATATCTATAATTATCTTATATCGATATTCTGCTTGAAGATATCGAGATATGACTTTTGGTTGATAACGCCCAGCCCTACATCTTTATACACAGGCTCTAGCGTGCTTTAGTCCCCAGAAAGAAATTAGGCTGGCTAGACCCTTTTAATTGCTTCGTAGTTTCTGATTTAATAATCATGGTTTGATAGATTAGAGTCAAGAGAACGTCAAAACTCCTCGTTTTATTTGGTTGACTACAGCCCTAGCCCCATCCTATATTGGCTAGGGATGCACCAACACCGACACCAGTACCCTGACCCGATACTGTGCCACCCAAAATCACTTAAGCAACGGGATGTTGAAGTCAAATGAAAAAATTTCATTTTTACACGGTTAATTTGTCCTATGGGATCATCAACATAGTAATCAATGCCGTTTACTTTACTGTTACTGAAATAAGTCCCCAGTTTAGAGAGGACAGGGGCACCGACGGCGCGGAACAGATAAAAGCATCATGCTACGGTGTGTGGATGGTAAAGCCTGGTCTGAGCATCGATTTATTTAATACCAGTGCCCGAGGGGGGGGGGCTCCACGGACACCTATAGCATATCGCTACGGTACATGGCGCTTTGACTCACTCACTAAAACGCTCATACACAACGACGGTACTGTAGAAATAACACAAAGCTGCTGTTGGCCGTAACCATGGCAATAATGGGGCGGGATTTTTTAACTAACGTTATTATTAAGTACTCATATCGGTACTTGTATTTGTACTTAAGTGGGATCGGTGCATCCCTAATAATTGCAAAGTCCAATGGCCAGTTTGAAGGCTGTCCACAAAAGCCTGAGCCATTAAAAATATATACATACACATGAAAAAACATAACTTAACAGTTGTAATAAAATAAGAAATCAGTTATTCAACACCTCAATATATTCATACATGTCAGTTAAAAGCACCTTACCCTGTGATTTCCTCATGTCCTTGGAAGTTAAAGCACGGTTTCCATCCTGAAAAGGAGTCAAATCCACGTTCACGTCATTGAGCCTCAACTCTTGCCCCATCGGCTTCCAACCAAATGTAGTATCACAGCCACCTCCACCAGCTTCATGTTCACCTGGAAGAGGACAAGGGACGCATTAGGATAACGCTGGCTCAGATTATTGGGTTCATTCCTCACTGTTCAAAACAGAGGGAATAAGGATGATCATATTGGTTCAATATTGAAATAAAGATCAGTTTGAATCACTTAAATAACATCTTCTGTCCGTCCAACCAATTGTGTTTGCTAGACATGCATCTCACCACATTCTACCAGGGTAAATACATTTAAAGCACCAAAATAAGAAAGTAATAAACTAATTTATGCAAAATGATGCCCCAACTCTAAAATGCTCTGAAGGGCTTGTACCTCGCATCACAATGACCGACGGCCATTAGGGGACAAAGGATCATAGGTTTTGTTAGGTATATAGGTAATGGTGTTGTTATGGTAGTTTTTTAGTAGTTAATCTTGAAAGGATTGGTCATTATGGGGATATTTGGGGTTTTGTGAGACATGGCAAAACAAAGCATAGGTTGCAGTCTATTCACATCGTTGATATGGGATTTTACAGTACTACAAATCTATTGACTTCATCAATGCCAATAGAGGGGAGAAACACACATTTAACACGCATGCATGACATTTCCTCTCATTGTAAGGACTGTTTTGCTCACCCTCCCGATCAAGTGAATCGGTGGCTGCGTAGGCATTGCTGTGTAGCAACTGCAAAGAGTCGGGGCTGTCAGAGGGCACCACGTTGTACAGGGCTGCAGCAGCTATAGCATGATGCTTACCGTGGCAATCTCTCGCTTGCGGCAGACGGTGTCTCTCAACCTCTGGACGGGCCAGGCAGAGTGGTTTGCATGCACAGACGGCACGGCGGTAGGAATTAACTTCGCCGTCCTCTTATTCTTCAAACCAAGTGAGACCATCTTGGCATCCCCCGAGTGGTAATCCCCCTCCTTGAAATGCGCGCTGCATATTCTTGAGTACGCGGTAACAGAGCTAGCTGAAAAATCTGCCCGCCTAACCTTGACAAATTGCACCCAGCTTCGGGATCCCTTTGTCCTTCGGGAAGCAATGGACCCCATGTCCACTTTTGCTGGAGTTGTTGCACCCGCCACAAATACAGTAGTAAACCATTTTATCTACTTATATATCTACTCTCTCTCTCTCTATCAGCTATCTATGTTATGTTATGCTATGCTATCCCTCACTATCTATCTATGTTATGTTATGCTATCCCTCACTATCTATCGATGTTATGCTATTCTATCTATCTATCTATCTATCTATCTATCTATCTATCTATCTATATATCTATATATATATATATATATATATATTCTATCTATGTATTTACTTATATAATCTGACACTGTCACTCTCACTAGCGGCTTCGGCTGTCGTCCAACAGCGGAGTACCTTACGTGACGTCATGCAATGCATTGTGGGAGAAATAAGAATCATCGCTAACCTGTGGCTAATAACCACTAATATATGACCTACTTTTCCTTATATTTATTTTTTGTGATACCCTACAACATCAAATACAATGGATAATTGTTTAAATGTTTATTACCAACTAGAAAATTGCCAGAAAATAAAAAAATAAAAACCTGCACCATGGGCTTTAAGAGTAAGCATGGAAATGATATGTGTATTTATGCACTTAAAGAGATTGTCCATAGGTACAGATCACGAAATAGCACAGTCTTCATGTGTTTCCTGGATGCGTCAAAAGCCTTTGACCGTATCAATCATGGGAAACTGTTTGCTAAACTACTTGAGCGAGGGGTCCCCTCTTATATAATTAGGATACTGCAGTTCTGGTACTCTCACCAAACTATGCAAGTTAGGTGGGGGATGAGTATATCCACACCCATCTATGTCTCCAATGGAGTGCGGCAGGGCGGAATTCTGTCCCCGCTACTATTCAATCTGTACATGGATCATCTATCTGTAGAGCTAAAGGAGTGTAGAAGTGGCTGTTTGGTGGGGGATAGCCTCATTAATCGTATGCTTTACGCTGATGATTTGGTGGTACTGTCTCCCTCCAGTGTTGGCCTGCAGCAGCTTCTTAGAATATGCTCTCAATATGGCTTAATGTATGATATCAAATTTAACTCAACGAAGAGTGTGGTACTGATTGCTAGAACCAAGGAGGATAGGAAGCTTGTCTTTCCTTCTTTCTCACTGGCAGGTGAACCGCTAGTGGTTGTAAAGAAGGTTAAATATCTGGGACACGTGATAAGAGATAACCTCTGTGATGATGATGATGTGCAGCGTCAGTGTGGTATACTGTATGGGCAGGCAAACATGCTGGCGCGCAAATTCTACATGTGTACTACTGATGTTAAAATATCGCTCTTCAAAGCGTATTGCACTCCAATGTGTACTGCCCACCTGTGGTGTAATTACAGTAAAGCGAAAATGAAAAAACTTCATGTTGCATATAATGATGCTCTGAGAATTTTGCTTAAAACTCCCAGGGGGGGTAGTGCCAGTGAAATGTTTATGACAAACAATGTGCCCACTTTCAATGCTGTTCTGAGAAATGTAATGTATAGATTCATGGGCAGATTGACTGGGTCTATGAACACGATTATTGTGTCTCTAATTGATATCTCTCAGAGTGACACAAGGTACTCATCTTGCTTCTGGAAAAATTGAACCCGAAGCTTGTATGTGTTTTAATTATGTTTGTATTATAATTGATAATGCCTCATTTGCATTCCTTCTTAAATGTTTTATATTGTTTTATATATGCGTGTGTGTGTGTGTGTATTTATATGCGTATATATATATGTATATGTATATGTGTATATATATGTAGTGTGCTGTCTATGTGGACCTTCCTGTGTCTTGAATAAAGTTATAATAATAATAATAACGTCAGCTGGCTAGCACGATAAACACACAGACCGGAACCGGCCGAGCTGTATTATTTGAAACAGGAAGTACGTCACACAGCTTAGTGCATACACCCTATGGAGTGGCGAAGTCACGCCTCTTCCGGTAGAGCTCATGGGACCTATGTGATCGAAAAATATGAATGGGTGTCAATGGAGAGAAAATAATTATTTTCTGGTCCCGGTTTTTATATGCCCTGGATTACACATATGTTGTTTGTGGATTTAAATGATAATTTTTCATGCAAAAAAAACTAAAAATGTTCATGAAGAAGTTTGATAATTTTAGGTTTTATGTGAGGCCGCTTTGTGAACTACAGCTCTTCGCTGCTCTCGACGCATATGATATACGTCACCACACCCGCCCTTGGAACTCGGCACAGAGATGGCGATCTCTCTGCCCCACTTCAGCGCTTTTTCCAAGGGGAGGATAAAAGCATCGAAAGAGGTGAAAACCATTATAAGTCGGGGCACGTGCAGAGTTTCAGTTATGCCGATGGGAAGATTGTCGGTCTTCTCCACGCCAGTCGCAGAGAGCGTGACGTCACATACGAGCCGTGTAGTCTTTCTCGTTGTGTTTTCTCTACAGCCTTTATCTGAACAAATGCACAATAAACGGTCGAACTCTTTGCATGAAAAATTATCCTTTAAATCCACAAACAACATATGTGTTATCCAGGGCATATAAAGACTGGGACCAGAAAATAATTATTTTCTCTCCATTGACACCCATTCATATTTTTCGATCTCATAGGTCCCATGAGCCCTACCGGAAAGGGCGTGACTTCGCCACTCCATTTGAGACTGTTACCGCGGTTTTGCATTTCGTGTGGACGGTCTCTGGAGTTTTTAAAGGACACGGATCAGACGGAAGGACCAAGCGCACAGGGGACAGCGAAGCAGCCGGAAAATGCTAAACAAAGTAAGAGCAGCATAGCGCTAGCTATCTGAAGCCATTGTCAGACATGCAGTGAATACAAGTGCAGCTACCGTTTCAGTTTAGCAGACGACTGCCAAAACAATTAATGTTGCGGTGACCTACCGGGAAGTCTGCCTGCGAGTGGGTGCACGTCATGGCCTTACTGCGCATGCGCGCATCAGCGATGCAATTAGTCTAAAGGAGCAGCACGTGCCAGAGACAAGAGAAGAGACGTGTGCTTGTTCATTTGTTTGCAACGCGGCAGCAGAAGGAAGAGCTCTCGGACAAGCACAGAGTTAAAACCCATGGTAAAGATCAAAGAGGCTACCGGTAAGCTCAGGTCTCTTTACTGGATTGAGTACTAATTGAAATGCTTGACAGGTTAAAGGTTGGGTATGGGATTTGCGAAACGCCTGCAGATTTTGAAAATGCACAACTCAAATGGTCCAACCTAGGGTTGGGTATCGTTTGGGTTTTATCGATACCGGTGCCTACTCGGTACTTTTCAAACGGTTCCGGTGCTAAAACGGCTCTCGAACCGGTACTTAAAATAACGAAACCGCACACACTTGCATGCATGCACGGCTTGAGTTTCACATTAAGCAGAAAGTCACTGGACACTGAGTTGAATGGCAACGGTGTTTGCTTGCCTACTTGATATGCAAGATTTACGGTTGGCATTAAATTACTTATTAATTATTTATAATTAATATAAGTAATTTAATTTATAATAAAAACTATTATATTACTGATGAATATCTTTTTAAGAAATAATTACAAATAATATTAATTACTCGCTGAAAGCAGGCAAGCACGCATCATGGCGCAACATTACTGCCAAAGTCATATTAATTAATATAACTCAGGTGCGCAAGGCAGCCACAGGAGGAGACGCCAACATTGTTTTCAACCGCTCGGTACCGCGCTGTATTAATTCCCAAGTTTTGAAAAGAAAAAGTATTTGAAGCGAATAACGACTGTTTCTAATTTGTTTATTTGGTTTTGAACAAAGTTTTGGATGCATGCATCGGCTTTGAGTTTGTTTGTTTGTTACTTTAAAATTACGTTCGCTCGCAACACACACGCACACACACGGCCTGAAATACCACGCCTCGCAGTCATGGACCTATAAAGAAAGTCGTAGTCGTACCATGCGTGTTTAGCGCAACATTGAAAAGGGTCCCGTCTGAAACAGTGTCGCGCAGCGTTCCGAACGTTGTGTAATCAAATACACCGCTATGGCGCTGTATACAAAAATCATATCCTAACGAAAATACACGCCGTTATTCAGTGTGAACCGGTATAGCGCCCAGCACGCGCGGCAGACGCACGTAATTACGCACGTAAACGCAGTAACGCGCCCAACGCACCAACGCCCGGAGTTCAGAATAGTGAACTTTCAACGCTCCTACGCGTGGCGCTTAGCCGAGATAGCCAATCAGCGTAGAGCTTCACCCGACGTCACTGGCAGAGAGTAGTGAGCTTGGACGGAAGCATACGGCCGACATCTTTCTTTATTCTGGGTGGAAATAGTAACATAGTTGCGTTATTAAATGCGTTTATGGAAACATTTTTAGCGAGAAATTTGCATTTTACTTTCATAATGTTCGCTCGGTGAATGTGAAGGATGTTTGGTTTGATAGTTATGACGAAGAGGGAACGCTCCGTTCACTTGCATGGACAGTCTCTGGATGCTAAGCAACCTCAACGTCTTGGCGGACTATTTCTCTGCTGATCAACACTACGAATGCTGGAAACACACCAGACACACCATGTGAAGTTATTTAACCCGATTATTGTTATTTATATCCGAGATTATTTAATCTAACCCGATCTAAGGTCTATCATACACCCAAACACGGCGGCGTTTGGGTTTCCTACCTCGGACTCCAGCGCAGCCACGGCCGACATCTTTCTTTATTCTGGGTGGAAATAGTTACATAGTTACGCCATTAAATGCGTTTATGGAAACATTTTTAGCGAGAAATGTGCATTTTACTTTCATAATGTTCGCTCGGTGAATGTGAAGGATGTTTGGTTTGATAGTTATGACAAGAGGGAACGCTCCGTTCACTTGCATGGACATGGACTCAACTAGCTGCGTTGGCGCGTTGACGCGTTGGAAGCGTTGAACCACCACACACTGATCAAGCGTCAGGTTAGGCGCGTTAGTATGGCGAGTGGATAGTGCCAGGTATGGCGAGTGGATAGTGCCAGGATTCCCTGGAGAAGGATAACAACGTGTGAAATGCACGTGTGGAGAAGCTACGCCGCCGCCGTGGGGAGAGGATATGCACGCCGCCGCCGTTGGGACTGGGGTTCGATTCCCAGTCTATATCTATATAATTTTTTTCTTCATTATTTTCTGGTATTAATATATCCAATGACTTGTTGATGAATAAGTTGATGACATTTTATAAAAAACGTTAGTTTCTATGCGTCA
This sequence comes from Gadus morhua, assembly GCF_902167405.1. Classification (NCBI taxonomy): domain Eukaryota; kingdom Metazoa; phylum Chordata; class Actinopteri; order Gadiformes; family Gadidae; genus Gadus; species Gadus morhua. Next base: position 445,084 of record NW_021964143.1, on the reverse strand, counting down.
AAAAGACCAAAACTGTTTTAAAACGGATCTCAAAAATGTTTTGATGATTGTATGGGCATGATGTCACTTCATAGGGCAGAGGGGTAGGCCTATTCCACAAAGCCGGTTTTATCACATTACCGGGCAAATTAACCCAGGGTTTGCGGTAACCCTAGGTTTTCCGTTCCAAATTGAGCACGGTATGTTAGTTACTATAGCAACATATACTCTGAATCAAACCTGGTCTGACCAGGTTTTCCGCAGGTTAAGTTTGGAACATAACCCGGTTTTGGGTATTTAAAGCTGCGTTCACCGCAGATTCCATGTGTTCACAACTAGTAATTCCTAAACTAAGTCATAAAATCACACTGAAGCGCTTTGTGGCCACATAAATAGTTCAGGCGTTCTCACGGCGACCTAGGGCAGCAGGCGTATTAGTGGCGACGAACTTATCCACACGTCGAGAGTAGACGTACATTTTGTCTGAATTTCCTTATGTACGTCGCCGTGACACCGCCGCCGGTGGACGGATCTTCCATGCCGTCGCCGTGACGTTGCTGCTGGTCTCTCGTCTGCAGTCCCAATCAATCCCATTCAAAATTGCACACGTTCCCACGGCGACGTAGGGTAGGCTGCTCCTTCGCCTCTTCCAGGGAATCCTTAGGTTTGGCACTATCCACTCGCCATACGTTAGGGCCCTTGCATAGTCGACGCATCGCTACGCTTAGGGGCCGTGTCCACCAAAAGCATTTTTAAAAGGCGGAGCGCTCCGTGAACTGCTTTCAACGCGTTTGTGCGCGCCGCTCAAAAAAGGCGCTTCTTGCCGTGGCAGCGGAGGTTGCGGACGATCCCCCTGTGCCTGTCGTGGTTGCCCGGAGGAGAGTGTGGGTCCACAGCATTAATCACGAATCGTGGCAGGAGGCAGTAAGGGGAATACCACCTTTGACGTGAGGTCGTACAGGACCGGACACTCACCCACAGCTGTTATTAAACTTTCGTCCGACATATTTCAGTTTGTGTTCTGTTGATACTTTTAGCCTTGCCTCCTCCTCGATTTTGATTGGTCGTTCGAAAAAAGCGCCGATGACGTGGAGCGCTTTTCTTCAAAAGTTCAACTGTTTTCAACTGGGGCGCGCGTCTAAAAGCGTGAGGCGCGCGGAGCGTTTAACCGCCCCGGGCAGCTTTTTAAAAGGCGCGCTGCTTGCGTGTCCTGCCATAGAGAATGCATTGCAGACAGGCGCTCCGCCTTTTAAAAAGGCTTTTAGTGGACACGGGGCCCTAACGCGTCCAAAAGGCTACGCGACGCGACGCTTCGGCCGCCATTAAGCGTCGAAGCGTAGCAAAACGCGTCCTCCAAATTTTTGATACGCGACGCGCCGATCCATGCGTTGTCGGTGGGGCGATACTGCAAATATCTTACATTATTCCCACTATAGGTTATATTTACAGAAGAACATATGAGAGGATGCGGGAACGTGATAAGAATTACTAGACGTCTCTTTTACTAATTATCTGTGCCAATTTATGTGTAGACTATGAAAGGAAGCGCGTCACTCGCGTCGTTTACGCGCGTTGCTCGCGTTGACTCTGTAATGGCCCTTACTCGCGTTATCCAACGCGAGTAACGCGGTTGGTGTGGCCGCACCATAACGCCCCTAACGCGACGCTTCAACGCATTTAACGCATCTACGCGCCTATACCAATGGTTCCCTATGCAAAAATGCCGTGTTTGGACGCCCCTAACGCGAGTAACGCGGTTGGTGTGGCCGTACCTTAATGGTGCGGCCACACCAACCGCGTTACTGGCGTTGGATAACGCGCCTAACCTGACGCTTGACCAGTGTGTGGTGGTTCAACGCTTTCAACGCGCCAACGCAGCTAGATGAGTCCATGTCCATGCAAGTGAACGGAGCGTTCCCTCTTCGTCATAACTATCAAACCAAACATCCTTCACATTCACCGAGCGAACATTATGAAAGTAAAATGCACATTTCTCGCCAAAAATGTTTCCATAAACGCATTTAATGGCGTAACTATGTAACTATTTCCACCCAGAATAAAGAAAGATGTCGGCCGTGGTTGCGCTGGAGTCCGAGGTAAGAAACCCAAACGCCGCCATGTTTGGGTGCATGATAGAGCTTATATCGGGTTAGATTAAATAATCTCGGATATAAATAACAATAATCGGGTTAAATAACTTCACATGGTGTGTCTGGTGTGTTTCCAGCATTCGTAGTGTTGATCAGCAGAGAAATAGTCCGCCAAGACGTTGAGGTTGCTTAGCAGCCAGAGACTCTGTCCATGCAAGTGAACGGAGCGTTCCCTCTTCGTCATAACTATCAAACCAAACATCCTTCACATTCACCGAGCGAACATTATGAAAGTAAAATGCACATTTCTCGCTAGAAATGTTTCCATAAACGCATTTAATGGCGCAACTACGTTACTATTTCCACCCAGAATAAAGAAAGAAGTCGGCCGTATGCTTCTGTGCAAGCTCACTACTCTCTGCCAGTGACGTCGGGTCAAGCTCCACGCTGATTGGCTACCGCGGCTATGCGTCACGCGTTGGAGCGTTGAAAGTTCAATTTTTCTGAACTCCGGGCGTTGGTGCGTTGGGCGCGTTACTGCGTTTACGTGCGTAATTACGTGCAACTGCCGCGCCTAACGCCCGCAACGCTTCAACGCGTGTACCGCTCCTAGACCAATGGTTCCCTATGCAAAAATGCCGATTTTCAACGCCCCTAACGCGAGCAACGCGGTTGGTGTGGCCGTACCTTAACGCAAGTTGACGCCGCAACACCATGGGGGCGGGGCAGGGGGCGTTAAAAAACGCCAGGCACCGTTATGAGGAACCGAAATGTGCGTTCTTAATCTATCTCGTTACAACCGTTTACGTCGGAACCGGTTCCCTACTGGAACCGAGTTTCGGTGCTCTCCTTCAACGCTGACTCTGACTCCACCCATTCCAAGTACCTCGACGCGCAATCATGCACGTGCGCGAACACAGATGCGCGACAGCGAGCCAGGCTAGCGTAGGGTTTTCCTTCTCTTTGCTGGTGGTGGTGCTGGTGGTGGTGGTGGGGTTGGGGGCGTCTTGTCTGCCATGGAAATTGTCTGCTAGGTCCAAATGTGGATTAACTAGTTCCAGTAGCTACCGCAGGCTAACAACAAACAGGAGCTTGCTCTGGGTCACGAGCTCTGGGTCACGAGTACTGCACAAAGGGGTAGCGCGCGGGGGGAGGGGGAGTTTTTCGAGCCCTACCCGTTCCACAGATGATTGACTTGTTTAATTTTCATGTCAATACTTCTAACTCAGTGGCTGTAAGTGGGTTATGATAAGGATTTCAAGTCATTTTGCAAAAATGGCCAAAAAAGCGAATTCCATACCCAACCTTTAATTTAAAAGTAGAAATGGCTTTCTGGCGTTCAATGGCTTATTTTCTGTTTAAATACTTTTTGCCTAATTGAATATACTTTTGTGTTTGATGGGAAACATTGATTTAATTTGCATTGTCCTATCTTTGTATGTTTAAAGGTTTTTCACCTCATCATATTCATCATGCTGGTCAATACTGGTCAAGATTGAGTGAAATCCTGTGTCTGGTCAAGTCCTTCCCATTTCAAGTGTGGGAAGCCATGGTGTTAGAAATACACTTGCCAATTAATGCTGGGCACATCCTTTGCTAAATCCCTTGAAGATGAAAGAATTGGGCTTTGCATCTCTATGCGAATAATACTGTAAGATAACACGTCCCATGCTGTATGGGTCTAAACGGCAACAATGCTAAACCTCTCCTATCCCCAGGCCAAGCAAGACATGTGGCTAAACAGATCAAAGCCTGCCTATGCCTTGATTATTAGGTATTTTGAAAATGCAGTTTTGAAATATTTACTCTATATTAACACTTTTCTTTGTCTTCATGTTGACAGCAGGCGTTGCAGTCTGGCACCAACTGTTGACACCTAGGGGAAGATATTGTTGATATGCAACTTGAAATGATTCGTTGGAAAGGATTGTCATTTTTGGGTGACTTTGACATTGCAGGTCTTAGGCTTATTGATGTATTTTTCTCTTTTTTTTTCTTTCTTCGCATAGCGATGTTTGCATGACATTAAATCCATTCATTTTTATTTTTTAAAAGCATTGGAGAAGAGCACCAGAGCTCATTCATTGAACGGTCACGCTCTGTGTGTGGTTCTTGTTGTCTTCTCTGTGGTTCTGCAGGAGGCACCTGACCAAACCGTCCCTGATCTTCAGCCACACGCTGGCGGAGATCAAAGCCATCTTCCCCGGGGGACTCTTCCAGGGAGACACCTTCCGCATCGTTCTGCTCGGAATACGATTCCCGGAGGAAAGGAAGGTAACGAGGGTGTGTGTGTGTAAGTGGTAATGCTTATTTTGCAAAGAGGGCAGTGACGCATGCTGTGCACCGACACATGCACACTAGGGCTGGGATAAACTATTATTTTTTAAACGATTAATCTATTCAATTCGATGATCGTTATCCCAATTAATTGACTAATAGCAATTTATACATGTTGATTTAAATATCTGAATGAAAAAACATGAATTCCTTACCATTGCAATGCATGTTTATTGGCTTAAAATTCCAAAATAAAAGTGCAAAGTAATGCATTCTTAGAAGTCAGAGGTAGCATTCAATAAAATGCCAGACAGAGACGTTGCTGGTCAGGATGCTCTCAATAGCACCTCTGAAGAAGGTGGTGAGGGCAGAAGTGGGGAGGTCAGCTCTTCTCATCCTTCTCAGGAAGTGGAGTCGTGTCTGCGCCTTCTTGACCAGCGCGGTGGTGTTGGTAGTCTATGAGAGGTCATTCGTGATGTGCACTCCCAGGAACTTTGTGCTTTTCACAGACTCTACTGCACTGCCGTTGATGATGAGTGGGATGTGTGTTGGTTGTTTCTTCCTGAAGTCTACAGTAATTTATTTTGTTTTGTTGACGTTGAGAAGCAGATTGTTCCTCTCACACCAGTTGATGAGTAGCTGTACCTCCTCTCTGTATGCTGAGTCATCATTGTCTTTGATGAGGCCCACCACTGTTGTCATCTGCAAATTTGATGATGTGATTCGTTTCAAATTTGGGACAGCAGTCGTGGGTCATCAGCGTGAACAGCAGGGGGGATAGCACACATCCTTGCGGCACCCCCGTGTTTATGATGGTGGTCGCTGAGGAGTTGTTTCCGACTGACTGTCTGCGGTCTGTTTGTAAGAAAGTCCAGCAGCCAGTTGCACAGTGAAGTGCTGATGCCTATTTTACTCAGCTTGTCCACCAGATGTTGGGGGATGACGGTGTTGAACGAAGAGCTGAAGTCTATGAACAGCATCTGCGCGTGACTGTTTTTGTTCTCCAGATGAGCCAGGCAGAGGTGGAGTGCTGTTGCTATGGCGTCATCAGTGGAGCGCTTGGGGCGGTAGGCAAATTGGTATGGATCCAAAGTAGTGGGGAGGGTGGATGTTAGGTGGGGCTTTACCAGTCTCTCAAAGCACTTCATCATGATGGGGGTGAGTGCTATGGGTCTGTAGTCGTTCAGTGATGATACCGGTGACTTCTTGGGTAGTGGTACGATGGTGGTAGCTTTGAAACTTGCTGGTATGATGGCTTGGTTCAGAGAGGTGTTGTAGATGTCTGTGAGGACGTCGGTGAGTGAGTCTGCACAGTCTCTGAGCACACGCCCGGGTATGTTGTCTGGACCTGCAGCTTTCCTGGGGTTCACTTTGAGTAGGGTCGTCCTCACGTCCGCTGGGTCCAGTTGAAGTGTTGTGCTGTCAGGGTTTACGAGTTTTTTTGTGGGTGTTGTGGTGTTATTTTCTTCAAACCGGCTGAAGAAGGTGTTGAGTGAGTTGAGGAAGTCTGTGTTGTCCTCACACGGTGGGGGGGATGGTTGGTAGTCTGTGACTGACTGGATGCCTTGCCACAGGCGTCTTGGGTCCTTTGTGTCAGTGAAGTATGAGTTGATTTTTTTTTTTGTCCATATGCACGCTTGGCTGCTCTCACGCCCCGGTGCAAGTTGGCCCTGGCAGACTTGAGGGCCTCCTTGTCCCCAGATTTGAAAGCAACGTTGCGTGCCCTCAGGAGCTCACGTACCTCCCTGGTGAACCAGGGTTTTTCGTTTGCTCTCACTGTAATGTCCTTGGTGACGGTTACATCTTCCATGCATTTTGTTATGTATCCAGTTAGAGTCTGTGTATTAAGTGAGGTTGACGTCCTGGTTGGTGGTGGCCGCCTCCCTGAAAACCGACCAGTCTGTGCATTCAAAACAGTCCTGTAGAGCTGCTGTGGAGCCCTCTGGCCAGGCCCTGATCTGTTTCACAGTTGGCTTGCTTCTCGTCAACAGAGGTCTGTAGGCTGGGATTAGCATAACAGAGAGATGGTCTGATGAACCCAGGTGGGGAACAGCTCTGAAGGCCTGTCTGATGTTGATGTAGACCTGGTCAAGTGTGTTCTCTCCCTTTGTTGCAAAGTTCACACACTTGTGATAGTGTGGCATTACTGTTTTCAATTTGTGCGATAATTGGCCATCTTAAATTTAAGGCTGTTTTTCCAGCCATACCATCTGTGTGGTCCAGGCTCAGAGAGGCAGGGGTGTTTGCTAATCAGTGCTGAAGTCATCATCTTCAGGGTACGCCTTGAAACTGTATATCCTTTCAGCAAGCTTTTCTAGTATGTCATGCTTCATTTCTCTTGGTAGAGTCATACGTGTTCCATCTTTCATAAAGGCAAGATCTGCCTGTATGAGTCTATACCCAACATCAACTGAGAAATTGGGTACGTCAAAAAACTCTGGCCACTGTTGTCTTGGCAATGGTGATGCTCCTACAGTCGACAGGATCTCAGTGTCTGCTGTGCAGCAATCAGTGTCTGATGGTGTGGTGGGTGATGGCAATGCTGTTAAATGGAGAGTCACAAGAGGGATGATTTTGACTGTAGCTCTTTCAGGTAAATCAGTTATTTCAGTCAAATTGCAGAGGGCATTATTGAAGTCTTGATCTTCATACTGCAGTTTAAAGTCATACTGCAGTGACAGTTTATCCACCAGTCGCACTTTGAATTCTTCAGTGGACTGTGGTCTCTTATTTAAAGTCAACTTCCTTGTATCATCTTCAGCAATGATGACTCTCAGCAACAACCTCTGGTCCATTTTGATAACTGTTTGATTCACTCAGCATAATATGTGCCGTTTAAGTGTGACAAGCTGCTTGTCTCCCACTCTGTAAAGTGAAATCGGAAAAACATCATTTTGTTCAGACAACTGAGTGACGGAGAACGTGGACAAATGGTTACTACAGAGCTCGTATGCTCCAAGATGCTCATTGTACCATGATGTCATGAGTCTGCAGACAAATATTATGTCTATTGATCACCACAATCTTTGCTATTTGTCTGAAATCCGGGAGCCCAGAGCATGATCCAACGGAAATGACCATATTAGCACTGTACTTGAGGCCATATATGCAAACAGAAGATGCTACAAGGACTGTGTTCTTGTAGTTATTCCTGAGATGGAGACAGTTCTTCACATTGTCAGGAAATGAAGCAACCATTACAGACTTCATTTTTTTAATTTCAACAGATGGCTTGAAAAAGGAGGTTGCAGCTAAATGGAAGGCTATCATATGCTGGTGTCTTGAGAGCTAAAGTAAGGGGTATGTTCTTGAAGTTGTGAATGTGGAGCACAACGTTCTTGAAGAACTTGTGTTTGCCTTCAAAAACGCATTGTCCACACATCACACAATGGACCAAAGTTTGAATCAGTTGAGGGTAGTGCTCAATGTAGTGGTGCTTCGGTCGTAGCCTTTCGTTCGGGAAAACTTTCTGAAATATATCTCTATGTTCTGCAATCTTGCAGTCAAGAAAGCACACTGACTCCTCTGAGAACCTTGCAGACACTGACAATTGCACTACATCTTTTAAGTTCATTAAAACCTCCCAGGTTTCATCCCCCTCAGGAATGTGTTGGCCTATCAATAGTGGCAGAAGGCGGATGAGTGTCCAATTTTCATGACCATTTCCTCCAATTGTTGCTTTGGAAGCAAAGTTCTTTGTGATGAGCTGAGGTTGGTTTGTTCTGTCTGAAATGTATATGGAAACTGTTTAATAGCCACATTCAGGATTTCAAGTGAGAAGTATCCCTTTGATATTAGTGCCTTCAAGCACAAGGCCAATTCAGCCGGAACAACACCCTCCAGAAGATCATGCAAAAGATCTGGAGGATAACCATTGACAACATGAAAATGTTCTAAGCTTTCACTAGGTGGGCAGCTTCTTTTCACGCCATATTGTTGAGCCATGGTAGAATCCTGCAATACATCTTGCACCTGTCTATCATGATTTTCTTTTGTTCTTGGTTGAAATGAGCCTGTCCGCACTTCCTTGTGTTGTATTTCCTCCCGTTTAGCCATACAGAATCGGCACATCTGACTTACTCTGAAGCTTTCAAAGAACCCTCCCAAAGAATGGGCAGCTAAATTGTCTGCTGCAACAAATAACACTGTGCCTTTTATGCTGGCTCCTAACTGTCCAACATGTACACCCTGTTGCTCAAGAAAAACAAGGTCCCGAATGAGAGGGCGGAGAATGTCACCATAACCATGGTCTTTGAGACTGCTGACCTTGCAAAGTAGAGCAAGCTGAATGGAATGAAGAGAGGAGCGATATTTAGGGTGTAGATTTCCAAGTACCCAGTAGATGGCACATTAGGGATGGGTGATATGGCCTAAAATCCATATTGCGATATACATTGCAACCTATTGCGATAACGATATATATCACGATACATAAATCATAATAGAACCATTTCAGAACAGGTTACATAGACTCTAAGGAAAGCCAAACTGCTAAATGTATAAAACAAAAGAAAGAAACTTAGTAGGCCTGTCGTTTTGAGAACATTTATTGTGCAAAACTGTAATCATACAACATAATGTTGTAGCTTCAGATACTTTAACAAAGAAAAAAATCTTCTGTGTGATGACGTATGCTTCTCTTAATTAAATTAAAACTGGTGGTGTCTTGTTAATAAAGAAACGGATACTGTGAATTAGGGAAATATATTATAGTATTAGGCATGGCTATTTTAAATAAAGAAATCTTCCAAGTGTGTGCACAGATACTTGATATTAAAACATAAAGGTGCAAAGTGAACGCATACAATTTTAAACTGAACATGAAATTAGGGCAATCACCAGCTCCTCCGTTTCGCTTTCAGCCATATTTGCTTAGATGACGATGATGCGTTGAAGCCGGTTGCAGCTCATGGCTCTTTAAATTTCGAGGGTCGCGGATGATGCGTTGCAGCCGGTTGCAGCTCGTGGCTCTGTTTAAATTTCGCGGACGATGCGTTGCAGCCGGTTGCAGCTCGTGGCTCTGTTTAAATTTCGCGGGTCGCGGACGATGCGTTGCAGACGGTTGCAGCTCGTAGCTCTACCCATGACCCGCTCTTTATATTTCGCGGGTCATGGATAGATCGCGTCAAACATGCATTATCGCGATAGGGCAATATAACTTAAATCTCTATCGTAGGCCATTTTTTATCGTTTATATCGTATATCGTTTATATCGCGCATTCCTATGGCACATGGCTTGTGTTTCTTTCTGGAGGTTCCCAAGGGGTTAGCCACCTCAAAATCATCTATGTACAAGCAAAGAGCAATCCTGCATTCTTCCTCTGTCAAGAGAGAATTGTCTTTAAACCGGGAACCATCCCTGTGAGATCTGTATCCTTGTGACAAATGTGTCTCAGGTGACATGGCCTTATCTAAAATTTCTCCATTGTTTAGTAATGTCTGCAGCATTTTTAGTATGGGGATATACACAACTGTCTGCCTGTCATTCTTTAGGACAAACTCAACAGGCGGTACCACTGAGAACTCTTTTGAAATGTATGATGTTCGCTTGGGAGTGGTTGACAATGACCCCCCAGTAGAAGTGAATTTCAGGAATACATTATTCTCAGTAAATACTTTAGCTATCTCACTCACTAAAGAGTCCTCAACATCTCCACAATGTTGATTTAGTATTTTTCCAACAGATGTATGTAACAATGGCTGTGAAAGCACATACATTTGGTTGATCTGCTCTATAACTTCTTGCAGGGCACTTTCAGAGATGTTAAGAATTGATGACATTTTCAGAAAAAGAGCAGCTACATTATGTTCCAACTGACTCTCCATCTTCACTGAGCTCAGTAACCTCAAAGTCATCCTCATCAGTTTCAGGGGCACTATCCTCGGGCTGAATATTTGTATGAGGTGGAGCTTCCTCAGTTTCATTATGTGACACAATTTCAGGTTTGAATGCCATCTTATTGTGGTCTTGATGTTCTTTGCTTTTATTTGCATTAAAGGTTGAATAAACATTGCTCTGAAAGTTACAGCCTTGATATGGACAAGAAACCTTTTGCTTCAGCTTCAAATGTCTTTGTAAATGGGTGAAAAAGTCAGCTTCAGTGCAAGGCTCCACAAAGTCACACAGCTGACAATGGAGAGCAGTTTCACCCAAGTTCCCTAGGTCCTTTTGAGTGTGCCATGTTGATAGGTGGACTTTGAGTGCATTGAAAGATTTAAATGTGCACAGGCATTCCTTATGAAGGCATGGTAGTGGTGATATTCGGGTGTGGCACCCATGTTTTAAGCGGTAATGCTTAAGTAAGTAGCTCCTCTTTTCAGCACAAAATGTGCAGTACTTACACGTCCACTGCATAGGAAGCTTTGTCTTTTTGAAAAATCTGAAAAAGAAAGAAAAGATCATTTTAGCATCAAGCCGAACAAAATAGAAAGACAAAAACACTAACATGTAGTATCAGTCTTCAAATACCAGAGCTATAGGACAACTAAATCCTTGCAAAAATCTATCTAATTATCAAGCTTTTAAATCAATGTACTTCTTTAAGACAAGAACAAGTGAACACAGCAGTATAAAAGGTCAATGGTAAATGATGAATGGTAAATGACTCACTTATGTGGCTAGACATCAAGGGAACTGTAGTCCTGGGTATGATGGACTATAAGTCGAACCCACAATATCTATAGATATGGATATGGATGTGGTTTGTTTCAAAGAGACTTTTTTATCTATTCAAGATCTGGATAAACTGAACACCGTGCATAATGATTTCCATGGAGCAGGGGAATCTACGACAGACCTTAACACCAGAATTCTGCGTGGCAGGATCCCAGGTGGTGTGGCTATATTCTGGCATGAGAAACTTGACTCATTGGTCACTGTGATCAGGTTAGATGTGGATTGGTGCATGGGAATGAAGGTGGTGCAGGATAAGAATGTTTTTATGATCTTAAATGTATACACTCCATATGAATGTCACAAAAATGAAGATGAGTACTTGAATAAGCTTGCTTTTATTGGGTCTTATATAAGGGAAAGTGAGTATACATCCATATTTATCTTGGGGGATCTGAATGCTGATATATCAGATACCAACTCATTGTTTGGTCAACACCTGACACAATTCTGCAAAGATAACAAGGTGATTCTGTCCAGTAAGGAACTATTGCCAGCTGATAGTTATACACATGTGAGTGAAGTTTGGCATACTACATCCTGGTTGGACCACTGTATGTCTACATTTGATGCACATGCTTGTATAGAGGAGGCTGAGATCTTATATGGTATGGCCACTGGAGATCATATTCTGGTCTCTATGTTCATTAACATCAAGGGCCTACCTGAGCTTGTCTGTAATGACAGCCATAAACCTAGTGAGACGCTGGACTGGGCTAGGCTCACAGATGTTGACCTGCAATGTTACAAGTTACTGACTGATGTGTACTTAAGAAATATTGAGTTACCTGTTGATGCAATTATGTGTGGGAATATCAACTAAGAATGCAAGTCATAATAATGACCTGTGTGCAATGTATGATAAAATTGTGAACTGTCTAGTTGTTGGAAGTGAACCACTGAGAAGAAAAGTGGTGAAACAACATATTGTGAGACCAGGGTGGAATGACTATGTACATGAAGTTCATATGGAGGCAAAAGATGATTTTAGAAGATGGGTTTTAGCAGGCAAACCGAGACATGGCCCAGTCTGTGAGCACAAGGTACGGACTAATGCTAGATTTAAATATGCTGTGCGTTTTATAAAAATAAATGAGACTATGAGGGCGAACTCTATGGCGAAAAAGTTACAAATTAATAATGTATATGAGTTCTGGAAGGAGGTGAAGGTGGTAAACAACAGCAAGATGCCACTGCCTTCTAGCATTGATGGCATTACTGAACCTGAAAACATTGCAGAGCTTTGGAGGAGACACTATGAGAACATTTTTAACTGAAGTGATGTTTTTTAACATAGGTGAAATACCTCACAGTGATGGTGTAGTCATCCGGCCAGATGAAGTATCTTATGCTATTGAGAAACTTAAAATAAACAAAGCCTGTGGGCAGGATAAAATAACAGCAGAACATCTGAAATACTCTAGCAAAAATATTTCAGTGTTACTTGCTCTATGCTTTTCTGGGTTAATGAAGCATGGCATACTCCCAGGATCCATGTTATCTGTCTTGTTGATACCTGTAGTTAAAAATAAGACTGGTCAATGAACTAGTATTGATAACTACAGGCCTATTGCACTTGCAAGTATACTGTCCAAGGTACTAGAAGGGATCCTTATGGATAGGCTTGCATATTATATAGCATCAACAGATAACCAGTTTGGCTTTAAGAGTAAGCATGGAACTGATCTGTGTATTTATGCACTTAAAGAGATTGTCCATAGGTACAGATCACGAAATAGCATTCTTCATGTGTTTCCTGGATGCGTCAAAAGCCTTTGACCGTATCAATCATGGGAAACTGTTTGCTAAACTACTTGAGCGAGGGGTCCCCTCTTATATAATTAGGATACTGCAGTTCTGGTACTCTCACCAAACTATGCAAGTTAGGTGGGGGATGAGTATATCCACACCCTTCTATGTCTCCAATGGAGAGCTTGTCTTTCCTTCTTTCTCACTGGCAGGTGAACCGCTAGTGGTTGTAAAGAAGGTTAAATATCTGGGACACGTGATAAGAGATGACCTCTGTGATGATGATGATGATGTGCAGCGTCAGTGTGGTATACTGTATGGGCAGGCAAACATGCTGGCGCGCAAATTCTACATGTGTACTACTGATGTTAAAATATCGCTCTTCAAAGCGTATTGCACTCCAATGTATACTGCCCACCTGTGGTGTAATTACAGTAAAGCGAAAATGAAAAAACTTCATGTGGCATATAATGATGCTCTGAGAATTTTGCTTAAAACTCCCAGGGGGGGTAGTGCCAGTGAAATGTTCGTGACAAACAATGTGCCCACTTTCAATGCTGTTCTGAGAAATTTTATGTATAGATTCATGGGCAGATTGACTGGGTCTTTGAATACGATTATTGTGTCTCTAATTGATATCTCTCAGAGTGACACAAGGTTCTCATCTTGCTTCTGAAAACATTGGACCCGAAGCTTGTATGTGTTTTAATTATGTGTTTTAATTATGTTTGTATTATAATTGATAATGCCTCATTTGCATTCCTTCTTAAAGTGTGTGTGTGTGTGTGTGTGTGTGTGTGTGTGTGTGTGTTGAATAAAGTTATAATAATAATATAGAGACAGTCCAGAAATACTAATTAAATCAAATATTTGAAATTCAAAATATGCACACACTATTCTGTATGATGAAATATACTCTAATGATGAAATAATTTTAACACTCGCAAGATAATTTATTTTGATTTTAATCTTAAATTGATTTGCTTTTGTTGTAATCCAATTGCTCTGATGTAAGCAAACAGCTTACAAACAACAAAACAGAACCCATTGGTCCGTTTGTCCGACTTTTAAAAAAGGAGGCGCATTAGGCCGACGGTTCAATACGCCGAATAGGCAAAGGCGCAATTCCACATGTGTGATTATGAAACCAAAAATAAAGGACAATAGGCTAAGTTCCAGCAGTGATCTTCACCAAGCCAGACTGTTGCTGTGGGCTTGAACGGTCACAAGAGGTGAATTTATGAAACGCACGTTATACAAGGACTAATACTTTTCCCTGTGTGCGTGTGTGTGTGTGTGTGTTCGTGCCCGTGTTGAGAATTAGACCATACGCTCTCTGTCCATGGTGCTGAAACACCCTGTTGAAAGGAAGCGAAGCGTTGTCACTTTGCTCTCCAATATTCATTGGAACGTGATATATAGGCCTATGTTGTATTTTGGAGAGAGAGTGAGGGAGCTAGAGCTCGAGCGAGGTATAAAACCCTTTATATGTAGGCCTATTCGGCATATTGAACCGTCGGCCTTATGTGCCTCCTTTTTGAAAAGTCAGACAAACGGACCTTCGGACCAATGGGTTCCGTTTTCGGAACATTGAACCGTTGGCCTAGTGGCATGTCGATCTAATGGGAAATATTTCGGACCATTGAGACGTCGGAACAATGAGGCGTCGGAATTACGGTCAGGCCCCGGAGGGCTCGCCTGCGTGTGACCAGCGCTCGCCTGACCGTTACACTGAAGTTTATCCTCAATGTTAACGTGACATACGTCTTGGAAGTTACCTAATTTCAACACCAAGGAAGTTAAGGATTGAAAAAATAATAAAGCATTGACCAAGTTTCATCAATATATAGCCACGTTATGTCCATAATATAGTTAGTTAGCGTTAGCCGACATTACTCCACTCACTACTAGCACCACTAGCACGCACGAACAGCTGGGGCTGACTTACAGAAACAAACCGGTCTGCACATGGGAAAAATTGTACTCACCAAACGAGTGTGGCAAGGACAAGAAAAACTGTAATGCTGAAAATTAAGTGCCGTTGGAGCAATGTTTAGGTCGAGCTCAATGAGTTCCCGCTCCACCTGTTCAGTTGCGGGCATGAAGTGACATGCACCATCTACCGTAGAGAGGACTGACCTGCGCATGCCCACAATTCAAAAACTTACTTTTTCTAAATGAATCCAGCTCATGTAGACTGAGCTAGTAAGATTTTTCAACGTAAAAGTACAAGTAACTTACTAAAAGCGAGTAATAGCAGGTTGATGAAAAATGATTAAGTTCAGTTTACTTTTTTTAATTAAATACCATGTTTGAATTTACAGTAACGATATCGATATTGGTATAAAAACAAGTTTCTATGATGATTTTGCGTACTGAAGAACATGAATATGAAAAAGTTATTTCTTTCTTTATTTACCACAACTTCAAAATACATTGTTTCTTCAACAAGTTACAGGGCATCCATAATAAACAAGTTACTAACAGTGTTAGTTTTAGGCTACTTATACAACTTTACAACTTGTCAATATCTTGACAAGGTTTTATAACTTAAATCAAATTTGCCGATATTCATGGAAACCAGACACTTGTCTAATAAATTACAAAAAGTGTTTCAAGTTATAAGGTGTTCGGCTCTGTGGGACCCGTTTTCAGTTTTTAGCTTTATAAAAGTGATACAAATAATTATTTTTTTGAACTAAGATTCATTGGCTTTGGCTCATTTTCTGTGGGGAACATAAATCAGAAAACATTTTCAAGGACCCTCCCCTGTATACCCCCCCCCATCACATTTATATTACACACAGGGTGTTCGGGTCCAGTGGACCCGGAGCTAGTTTAAGTGTAGAAATCATAGGTTCTGTGCACCCTCTTTTTCCCCCGCGTGTGTGTGTGTGTGTGTGTGTGTGTGTGTGTGGGTGGGTGGGTGTGTGGGGGTGTGTGTGTGGGTGGGTGGGTGTTATAGGACCGGCTGTAGCTGTGATCTCTCCGTGTCTCTCTCTCCCGCAGCACGCTGACCATCCACGGCATCAGCCAGGACGACGACGCCATCTACCAGTGCATCGCCGAGAACAGCGCCGGCTCCACACAGGACATCATCGGCTACGTGCTGCATATCCAGTGGTCCTCAGGTCAGGACCACACACACGCACATGTGCATAGCATACACACACACCAAACATGTGCATAGCATACACACACGCACCAAACATGTGCATAGCATACACACACGCACCAAACATGTGCATAGCATACACACACGCACCAAACATGTGCATAGCATACACACACACACCAAACATGTGCATAGCGCACACGCACACACGCACACGTATATGTCCACACACGCGCACGCGCGCGCACGCACACACGCATATATAAAACATTTAAGAAGGAATGCAAATGAGGCATTATCAATTATAATACAAACATAATTAAAACGCATACAAGCTTCGGGTCCAATGTTTCCAGAAGCAGAATGAGTATATCTTGTGTCACTCTGAGAGATATCAACATTTGTTATCTAGTTTAGTTAAGCAATTACGTATTTCAATAATATCTTATGACTTTTACAGATGACAAAACCGAAGACCATTGGGGAATGTCCCATTTGTGGGAAAGGTCTAAAGGATTTGATATGAAAGGTTAAATGATTAAAGGTCTGAATGATTTGATATGAAAGGTTAAATGATTAAAGGTCTAAAGGATTTGATATGAAAGGTTAAATGATTAAAGGTCTGAATGATTTGATATGAAAGGTTAAATGATTAAAGGTCTAAATGATTTGATATGAAAGGTTACATGATTAAAGGTCTGAATGATTTGATATGAAAGGTTGAATGATTAAAGGTCTGAATGATTTGATATGAAAGGTTGAATGATTAAAGGTCTAAATGATTTGATATGAAAGGTTAAATGATTAAAGGTCTAAATGATTTGATATGAAAGGTTGAATGATTAAAGGTCTAAATCAGTGGTGTAGTCTACGTGATACGCAGGTATACGCCGTATAACCACTAGGAACGCACCAGGATTTGCGTATACCCACTTAAAAATGTGCACGGATACGTATCAATCGTCTTGTGACAGATCTTTCACGTCTGTGTTTATTTTTCGGAAATATCGGTTGGGTATAACTGCAATAAAATACTTTAAGCAGGGGAAGTTATCTCCTACATTCACCATTCATAAAATTCCCGCTGCGCGCTCGCGCTCTGCCCTGTCTCTGTTACGAAGCGCGAAGCTGCCCCTGCATCTCTGCACGTTAGTTGGCGGGCCAAGCCCCTCCTTCTCGCGTGTCTGTGCCTGTGTGTGCGTGCGTGGGCGTGCGTGTGTGTGCGTGTGTGTGTGTGTGGCCAGTCCTCCCGTATTAATGTGTAAACCACATAATAAGTAGTCAACAGAAGACAATGTTTTAATCCCACTTTATATCTCCTTGTTACTTTTAGATGAGAACCCCTGGCCAGCCTTTCAGACTGGGTGTCAGGCTAGGGAATTTAAAAACAGGCATCCTTGGTTAGAGTGGAGGGAAAAAAAGTTATAGGTAAATGTCAGCCAACATACAGTTGGTATACACAATTGAAATTCATAATGTTAATCACTATGCAAATGAGAGTATAGCTAATTCATGGTCATTTTTAAGGTGCAGTAATTTCACACTTTTACACAATTCAATTACTGTATGGTATGTTAGATAACAACAGTAAGAGCTCAAATTAGAGCAATTGAAAGAGTGAAACATTAGTCTCCTGTCATCTCCTTCTCATGCACTGGTTAGCCATGGATGTAAACAGTTCATTCAATTATTTTGAGTAGATTTTGTCCTTGTTTAGCATGTGCTATTGCTACTATAGATATACAAAGGAGAACTTGTAATTTTTGTGTTCTATTTGTTCATACTGTTATTAAAACTGGTTCTTTCCATGATTGTTGATAATCGTTATACTCTTAAATCAGCGGGTTGTAGACCCCTGCGTTGGGGAGTGTGGTGCGACACCCCATAAGCGCCACACACGTACACGTACCGGTCGGACGGGTTTGTACGAGGCTGGGAGGGAATCATCACAGTATACCCACTACAATAAAATAGACTACACCACTGGTCTAAATGATTTGATATGAAAGGTGAAATGATTAAAGGTCTAAATGATTTGATATGAAAGGTGAAATGATTAAAGGTCTAAATGATTTGATATGAAAGGTAAAATGATTAAAGGTCTAAATGATTTGATATGAAAGGTGAAATGATTAAAGGTCTAAATGATTTGATATGAAAGGTGAAATGATTAAAGGTCTAAATGATTTGATATGAAAGGTGAAATGATTAAAGGTCTGAATGATTTGATATGAAAGGTGAAATGATTAAAGGTCTGAATGATTTGATATGAAAGGTGAAATGATTAAAGGTCTGAATGATTTGATATGAAAGGTGAAATGATTAAAGGTCTGAATGATTTGATATGAAAGGTTAAATGATTAAAGGTCTGAATGATTTGATATGAAAGGTGAAATGATTAAAGGTCTGAATGATTTGATATGAAAGGTGAAATGATTAAAGGTCTGAATGATTTGATATGAAAGGTGAAATGATTAAAGGTCTGAATGATTTGATATGAAAGGTGAAATGATTAAAGGTCTGAATGATTTGATATGAAAGGTGAAATGATTAAAGGTCTGAATGATTTGATATGAAAGGTTACATGATTAAAGGTCTGAATGATTTGATATGAAAGGTTACATGATTAAAGGTCTGAATGATTTGATATGAAAGGTTAAATGATTAAAGGTCTAAATGATTTGATATGAAAGGTTAAATGATTAAAGGTCTAAATGATTTGATATGAAAGGTTAAATGATTAAAGGTCTAAATGATTTGATATGAAAGGTTAAATGATTAAAGGTCTCAATGATTTGATATGAAAGGTTAAATGATTAAAGGTCTCAATGATTTGATATGAAAGGTTACATGATTAAAGGTCTCAATGATTTGATATGAAAGGTTACATGATTAAAGGTCTAAATGATTTGATATGAAAGGTTGAATGATTAAAGGTCTAAATGATTTGATATGAAAGGTGAAATGATTAAAGGTCTGAATGATTTGATATGAAAGGTGAAATGATTAAAGGTCTGAATGATTTGATATGAAAGGTGAAATGATTAAAGGTCTGAATGATTTGATATGAAAGGTGAAATGATTAAAGGTCTGAATGATTTGATATGAAAGGTGAAATGATTAAAGGTCTGAATGATTTGATATGAAAGGTGAAATGATTAAAGGTCTGAATGATTTGATATAAAAGGTGAAATGATTAAAGGTCTAAATGATTTGATATGAAAGGTTAAATGATTAAAGGTCTAAATGATTTGATATGAAAGGTTAAATGATTAAAGGTCTAACTGATTTGATATGAAAGGTTAAATGATTAAAGGTCTGAATGATTTGATATGAAAGGTTACATGATTAAAGGTCTGAATGATTTGATATGAAAGGTTACATGATTAAAGGTCTGAATGATTTGATATGAAAGGTTACATGATTAAAGGTCTGAATGATTTGATATGAAAGGTTACATGATTAAAGGTCTGAATGATTTGATATGAAAGGTTACATGATTAAAGGTCTGAATGATTTGATATGAAAGGTTACATGATTAAAGGTCTGAATGATTTGATATGAAAGGTTACATGATTAAAGGTCTGAATGATTTGATATGAAAGGTTACATGATTAAAGGTCTGAATGATTTGATATGAAAGGTTACATGATTAAAGGTCTGAATGATTTGATATGAAAGGTTACATGATTAAAGGTCTGAATGATTTGATATGTAAGGTTAAATGATTAAAGGTCTAAATGATTTGATATGAAAGGTTAAATGATTAAAGGTCTAAATGATTTGATATGAAAGGTTGAATGATTAAAGGTGTAAATGATTTGATATGAAAGGTTGAATGATTAAAGGTGTAAATGATTTGATATGAAAGGTTAAATGATTAAAGGTCTAAATGATTTGATATCAAAGGTTGAATGATTAAAGGTCTAAATGATTTGATATGAAAGGTTAAATGATTAAAGGTCTAAATGATTTGATATGAAAGGTGAAATGATTAAAAGTCTAAATGATTTGATATGAAAGGTGAAATGATTAAAGGTCTAAATGATTTGATATAAAAGGTGAAATGATTAAAGGTCTAAATGATTTGATATGAAAGGTTAAATGATTAAAGGTCTAAATGATTTGATATGAAAGGTTAAATGATTAAAGGTCTAACTGATTTGATATGAAAGGTTAAATGATTAAAGGTCTGAATGATTTGATATGAAAGGTTACATGATTAAAGGTCTGAATGATTTGATATGAAAGGTTGAATGATTAAAGGTCTAAATGATTTGATATGAAAGGTTGAATGATTAAAGGTCTGAATGATTTGATATGAAAGGTTAAATGATTAAAGGTCTAAATGATTTGATATGAAAGGATGAAATGATCATCAGAGAGATCATCATAATCCCATCATAATCCTGAGACGCGCACCCAGTTTTCAGACTGCCGGCTCAAAGCGTTTAGGAATTATGCTGAAATAGACTGTCATGGAGGTCGCGCCGTCAAAGGTCACGGCTGACCTTTGACACTTGGGAAGGACGCACGGGTCTGAAACTCTGCAAGGCGATTGCCAGTGTTGTCCTATGAACCATACTGCAGTTTCAGAACCCTACCTTGATGTTTTCATGATTAATTAATTGAGACAGTTTTCAGAAAATCACACTTTTTATTGATTGATTCATTCATTTCATTAATTCATTTAATAAATCAAAGTTACTATAAAACCCTAAACATTTCTAAAACAATTTAATATTTAGTGCATGATTTGAATTCTTTACAGTTTATGATTAGACGGTTATCGTGTGTGTGTGTGTGTGTGTGTGTGTGTGTGTGTGTGTGTGTGTGTGTGTGTGTGTGTGTGTGTGTGTGTGTGTGTGTGTGTGTGTGTGTGTCCTCCGAGATGTATTGAATCTCCGGTTATTATTATTACGTAAATGTGCACAGGCCTCAGCCTGTCCTCCGAGATGTATTGAATCTCCGGTTATTATTATTATGATTAGACGGTTATCACGTGTGTGTGTGTGTGTGTGTGTCCGAGATGTATTGAATCTCCGGTTATTATTATTATGATTAGACGGTTATCACTTGTGTGTGTGTGTCCTCCGAGATGTATTGAATCTCCGGTTATTATTATTATGATTAGACGGTTATCACGTGTGTGTGTGTGTGTCCTCGGAGGTGTATTGAATCTCCGGTTATTATTATTATGATTAGACGGTTATCACGTGTGTTTGTGTGTGTGTGTGTGTGTGTGTGTGTGTGTGTCCTCCGAGATGTATTGAATCTCCGGTTATTATTATTATGATTAGACGGTTAT
>NW_021964143.1:405861-408393 GCF_902167405.1 Gadus morhua | reverse complement strand
TCTACGGGTCACAGCAGGTTGATGGATCTATTGGTCCAAATAAACCAAGCCAAAAGCGATCTTTAAGGGGATTGACCTGCAGGCTTAGTTTTCATATTGAATTCAGTACCCAATGATGCATGAAATTCCTAAAAGGTTAAAATAAAAAAAGCCCAGCATTAAGTACTCCCCAAATGTCAGTTCTGTTTCAACAAACTTCAGTTGTATTCAATGTCGATACCAACACCACACTTTTGGTAAAACAATCAATAAATGGCTAGTCTAAATGGAGATGAGGTGGATTGGTAAGGCACATTACTCCAATTAAGAGCCCATTATGTTCCACTCTCCAGACACAGGTGGAGGACGATCGGTCGACGCGGTGATCACAGAGCTAGCAGGGCTGAAGAGCTACACAGCGCCTCACTGTTCTCCTGGATTTCACCACTGGCTGGCTTACACAGTGAGGCCCAACCCAGCAGCGGGGCGGAGGTCATCCATTTATTCATTTATTCAAAGGGACAGTGTACATTAATTGACATGTCCGTTGCATAGGACATGTAAATGTACCAGATTTAGATATACAAACTGTTTTTCATCTGTAGTCCCTGGTAGCAAGCACAACATATAGTTAGACAGATGATTGACATTGATATTACATGGACAAGGACACAAACAAAGATGTCAAAGACGTAATGTAACATGCCAGAATAAAAGGATTAAAAGTGAAGAGAATAACAAAAAAAGAAAAAAAAAGGTTAAACATTGAACTCATAAACAGTTAGTAAGTTTACAATCGCAGACAAGAAGGAGGTTAGTATAGCAATACCACGATAAGAGGAGGCAGTCCCCTCTAACAGAAGATCTTTTCGATGTATTTTGATTTTGTTTGTTGAACTCACTAAGTGGAGTTGGGGCTAAGCCATTGAAGATCTTGTATGCTAGTAATATATCAGCAAACGTCATCATGTTTTCCCAGTTTAGGCAAACATATTTTGCTAAAATGTTACAATGGTGATAAGCATTTGATTTCTTATCTAGTGTTTACAAAGCTTTCTTATAAACTCTTCCCAGTGATTGCAAAGTAGTTCTTGATGTCTGGGTGCAGCTGTTGAGGAATCCATTTATGTGTGAGAGGATCATGGCATGCATGTACAATTTAGATGCTTCAGTTGTTAAATTATTCCATATATATATAAAATTCTTTAAATTGAATTTGATTGAATTCAAAACCTTTTTCACTTGAGTTTTAAATGTGATTTTTGAGTCAATCATTATACCAAGATACTTACTTTCATTCATAAATAATAACTTTCTCCCTGCTACTAACACAGCAGGCTAAGGATCGTTATTTGCAGACTGAACTGGTCAACCAGTTAGAAACATTAACGATGGCAGCCGATAGTTCCTCTGCAGCGCCTTTCTTATTTTTAGAATGTAAATAGATGACCGTGTCGTCAGCATATATCTGACAAGATACAGAAGGTGGACAAGCATCAGGAAGGTCATTTATGTACAAAGTAAACAAAGGGGCCTAAAGTAGAGCCATGTGAACACAGACACAGTTTCTGACTATTTGTGAAATTTTATCACCTATACGCAGGGCAGCTGCTGCCGTGTCGGAGGCTAAGCAGCGGGTGTGGGAGAAGTTCGGAGAGGCCATGGAGAAGGACTTTCGGTCGGCACCAAAGTGTTCCTGGAAGACTATCCGGCACCTCAGGAGGGGGAAACGGGGAACCATCCAAGCTGTGTACAGTAAGGACTGGACTCTGTTGACCTCAACTGAGGTCAATGTGGCCCGGGAAAGGGAAGTCTGGGGCCCCCTGCTTGAGCTGCTCCCCCCGCGACCCGACCCCGGATAAGCGGATGAGGATGAGGATGAGGATATACGCACACATTGTTTCCGCTCTGCAAGATATGATTTAATCCATGATATCACATTAGGTGAGAAATTAAACTTTGTTAACTTTGCAATTAAAATGTCATGGTTGACAGTATCAAGGGCATTTTAAAGATCAGGGTAGACGGCTCCCACTACGCCTCCCTTGTCCAGTCTAGCCTTGATATTTTACAGAAGAAAACAGTTTGCTGTTTCATTGAATGTTTACGAAATCCAATCTGCATTGAATGCAATGAGAAGTATTCAGATGTGTTATAATCTTTTCGGATATCCATTTTTCAGCAACTGTTGATACAGTTGGTAATAGGGGTGTAACGGTACATGTATTTGTATTGAATCGTTTCGGTACGGGGAGCTCGGTTCGGTGCGGAGGCGTACCGAACGAGTTTCCATACGGACATATTAAGTAGAGGACCGCATGTGTGGAACATGCTGCGGCCGCACATGGACAGTTGCGCACACCGTAGCTGTGTTCGAAATCGTTCCCTATTAACTCGCTCAATCACTATTCCATATATTGTGTTCATGACATAATGCACTATTTAGGGAACGAACAAACGAGAATTCGGACACTACGCTGAACATTTCTAAACTTCATTTGCGTCAGTAAATGCCCCGGGTATTTGTGTGACGCAGACAGATGCGCCCACATC
>NW_021964143.1:397545-400045 GCF_902167405.1 Gadus morhua | reverse complement strand
TAACCCTAACCCTAACCCTAACCCTAACCCTAACCCTAACCCTAACCCTAACCCTAACCCTAACCCTAACCCTAACCCTAACCCTAACCCTAACCCTAACCCTAACCCTAACCCTAACCCTAACCCTAACCCTAACCCTAAACCCTAACCCTAACCCTAACCCTAACCCTAACCCTAACCCTAACCCTAACCCTAACCCTAACCCTAACCCTAACCCTAACCCTAACCCTAACCCTAACCCTAACCCTAACCCTAACCCTAACCCTAACCCTAACCCTAACCCTAACCCTAACCCTAACCCTAACCCTAACCCTAACCCTAACCCTAACCCTAACCCTAACCCTAACCCTAACCCTAACCCTAACCCTAACCCTAACCCTAACCCTAACCCTAACCCTAACCCTAACCCTAACCCTAACCCTAACCCTAACCCTAACCCTAACCCTAACCCTAACCCTAACCCTAACCCTAACCCTAACCCTAACCCTAACCCTAACCCTAACCCTAACCCTAACCCTAACCCTAACCCTAACCCTAACCCTAACCCTAACCCTAACCCTAACCCTAACCCTAACCCTAACCCTAACCCTAACCCTAACCCTAACCCTAACCCTAACCTAACCCTAACCCTAACCCTAACCCTAACCCCTAACCCTAACCCTAACCCTAACCCTAACCCTAACCCTAACCCTAACCCTAACCCTAACCCTAACCCTAACCCTAACCCTAACCCTAACCCTAACCCTAACCCTAACCCTAACCCTAACCCTAACCCTAACCCTAACCCTAACCCTAACCCTAACCCTAACCCTAACCCTAACCCTAACCCTAACCCTAACCCTAACCCTAACCCTAACCCTAACCCTAACCCTAACCCTAACCCTAACCCTAACCCTAACCCTAACCCTAACCCTAACCCTAACCCTAACCCTAACCCTAACCCTAACCCTAACCCTCACCCTAACCCTAACCCTAACCCTAACCCTAACCCTAACCCTAACCCTAACCCTAACCCTAACCCTAACCCTAACCCTAACCCTAACCCTAACCCTAACCCTAACCCTAACCCTAACCCTAACCCTAACCCTAACCCTAACCCTAACCCTAACCCTAACCCTAACCCTAACCCTAACCCTAACCCTAACCCTAACCCTAACCCTAACCCTAACCCTAACCCTAACCCTAACCCTAACCCTAACCCTAACCCTAACCCTAACCCTAACCCTAACCCTAACCCTAACCCTAACCCTAACCCTAACCCTAACCCTAACCCTAACCCTAACCCTAACCCTAACCCTAACCCTAACCCTAACCCTAACCCTAACCCTAACCCTAACCCTAACCCTAACCCTAACCCTAACCCTAACCCTAACCCTAACCCTAACCCTAACCCTAACCCTAACCCTAACCCTAACCCTAACCCTAACCCTAACCCTAACCCTAACCCTAACCCTAACCCTAACCCTAACCCTAACCCTAACCCTAACCCTAACCCTAACCTAACCCTAACCCTAACCCTAACCCTAACCCTAACCCTAACCCTAACCCTAACCCTAACCCTAACCCTAACCCTAACCCTAACCCTAACCCTAACCCTAACCCTAACCCTAACCCTAACCCTAACCCTAACCCTAACCCTAACCCTAACCCTAACCCTAACCCTAACCCTAACCCTAACCTAACCCTAACCCTAACCCTAACCCTAACCCTAACCCTAACCCTAACCCTAACCCTAACCCTAACCCTAACCCTAACCCTAACCCTAACCCTAACCCTAACCCTAACCCTAACCCTAACCCTAACCCTAACCCTAACCCTAACCCTAAACCCTAACCCTAACCCTAACCCTAACCCTAACCCTAACCCTAACCCTAACCCTAACCCTAACCCTAACCCTAACCCTAACCCTAACCCTAACCCTAACCTAACCCTAACCCTACCCTAACCCTAACCCTAACCCTAACCCTAACCCTAACCCTAACCCTAACCCTAACCCTAACCCTAACCCTAACCCTAACCCTAACCCTAACCCTAACCCTAACCCTAACCCTAACCCTAACCCTAACCCTAACCCTAAACCCTAACCCTAACCCTAACCCTAACCCTAACCCTAACCCTAACCCTAACCCTAACCCTAACCCTAACCCTAACCCTAAC
The DNA here is from genome assembly GCF_902167405.1 of Gadus morhua. Classification (NCBI taxonomy): domain Eukaryota; kingdom Metazoa; phylum Chordata; class Actinopteri; order Gadiformes; family Gadidae; genus Gadus; species Gadus morhua. The sequence goes on along the minus strand of NW_021964143.1, from coordinate 397,888 downwards.
CCTAACCCTAACCCTAACCCTAACCCTAACCCTAACCCTAACCCTAACCCTAACCCTAACCCTAAACCCTAACCCTAACCCTAACCTAACCCTAACCCTAACCCTAACCCTAACCCTAACCCTAACCCTAACCCTAACCCTAACCCTAACCCTAACCTAACCCTAACCCTAACCCTAACCCTAACCCTAACCCTAACCCTAACCCTAACCCTAACCCTAACCCTAACCCTAACCCTAACCCTAACCCTAACCCTAACCCTAACCCTAACCCTAACCCTAACCCTAACCCTAACCCTAACCCTAACCCTAACCCTAACCCTAACCCTAACCCTAACCCTAACCC